>NC_067199.1:39824734-40131401 GCF_000699445.3 Schistosoma haematobium
CGTAGACGCCCAACTTCGTGACCAACAGGCAGGATTCCGTAAGGATAGATCGTGTACAGACCAAATCGCAACTCTACGGATCATTGTGGAACAATTAATTGAATGGAATTCATCACTCTACATCAACTTCATTGACTACGAAAAGGCATTTGATAGCGTGGACAGAACAACACTATGGAAACTTCTCCGACACTACGGCGTGCCTCAGAAGATAGTCACTATCATACGGAATTCGTATGATGAATTAAACTGCAAAATCGTGCATGGAGGACAGTTGACAAAGTCGTTCGAAGTGAAGACCGGTGTTAGGCAAGGTTGCTTACTCTCACCCTTTCTCTTTCTCCTGGTGATCGACTGGATCATGAAGACGTCAACGTCTGAAGGTAAGCGCGGGATACAATGGACATCTAAGATGCTGTTGGATGATCTAGACTTCGCAGACGATCTGGCCCTTCTATCCCAAACGCAACAACAGATGCAGGAGAAGACGAACAGTGTGGCAGCAGCCTCAGCAACAGTAGGTCTCAATATACACAAAGGGAAAAGCAGGATTCTCCGATACAACACAGAATGCACCAATCCAATCACAATTGACGGAGAAGATTTGGAAGATGTAAAAACCTTTACATATTTGGGCAGCATCATTGATGAACATGGTGGATCTGATGCAGATGTGAATGCGCGGATCGGCAAAGCAAGAGCAGCATATTTACAACTGAGGAACATCTGGAACTCAAAGCAACTGTCAACCAACACCAAGGTCAGGATTTTCAATACAAATGTCAAGACAGTTCTACTATATGGGGCAGAAACCTGGAGAACTACAAAAGCCATCATCCAGAAAATACAGGTGTTTATTAACAGCTGTCTACGCAAAATACTTCAGATCCATTGGCCGGACACTATTAGCAACAACGTACTGTGGGAGAGAACAAACCAGATCCCAGCGGAGGAAGAAATCAGGAAGAAGCGCTGGAAGTGGATAGGACACACATTGAGGAAAGCACCTAACTGCGTCACAAGACAAGCCCTCACATGGAATCCTCAAGGTCAAAGGTGGAGAAGAGGAAGACCAAAGAACACATTACGCCGAGAAATGGAAATAGACATGAGAAAAATGAACAAGAATTGGATGGAACTAGAAAAGAAGGCTGAGGACAGAGTGGGTTGGAGAATGCTGGTCAGCGGCCTATGCTCCATTAGGAGTAACAGGCGTAAGTAAGTAATTAAGTAAGTAAGGCTTTGATAAACGTGATGATTCGTCCTTGATAATTTTTATGCAACGTTTTGAGAACTGTATTGATGTCAATTCTGTTCTCCATTTCAATTATGTGCTTTGCTATCTATGAACATGGTTTTCTAATTCCCATGTTGATCGGAACATTTGACATTAACTGGTTTTAAAGTCATCTAGGCACATTTTTCATAACACTTGATTGCATTGTACGATTACACCTCCCTATGTATGTGTGTCCACACAAACATATAAATTGGTAAATGCAATGGGGTATGACGTAATCGTTTGTGCATTGTTTAGGTCTATTTGGAATCATGGGGTTAGTTCTTTCAATCACAACCAGTTTATTAGCGTAATAGTTTTTCTCGGTGGCTGCTTTTAGTCTCTGTCTTAAAGCCATACCGTTCGATTCACCTCTAAGTGGTAGAGAGGTATAAGCAGCTTTATTTGGGATAGAATGGACGAGATTTTTTGGTGTTGACTGACTTTTGCACCCCATATTAGTGTATCAGTCACCAGTTTTGGGTCTTTTCCAACTGTATATGTGGTGCATATTCTTTGAGTTCTATTGAAGAGACAGTTAACTAAGCCCCACTCGTGTTGCAATGGACAGAAACTGTGGAAATCTAAATACTAACCTGTCTTAGTTGGCTTCCTTTAAATTGACCGCCTTATGGTTCCATCCTATCTTCGAACTAGAAGTATGTCCAAAATGGCTCATCGGTTATTACTTTCTTCCTTACAGGTCATTACGATATCATTCTGTACGCTATTGAGTTTATCTAGTAACTGAGTAGTATCGAAATCTTGATCACATATAACTAATATATCATCCTTATATCTCCTATACAGAGTTATCTTGTTGATGAGCTCACTCGTTATATTTTTAACATAAGACATAAATACATCAGCCAAGAAAGGCCCCAAAGGGCTACCCATAGAAACACCATCAACTTGTCGAAAATGGTCATCTCCAAACTTGATTTGGACTTTTGAATTACATAACAAGCGTAGTCCTTTCAACAGTATTGACCCAATAGGAAAAAGGGAAATTACTAGATATACGGTTACAAAGGAAATCAACCATCTTAGTTAAAGGTACATTCGTAAAAAGAGAGCTTACATCAAAAGAATGCATATTCTTTGCTTTAATATTAACGTCATCGATAGGATCAATTAATTCAAATGTATCTTTCTGGGAGAACTTACACAGTTTATTAAGATTTGGGCTGAGCAACTTATCTAACCATTTTGCTAGTTCATGTATAGGTGAATCACACATAAATAATATTGGTCGTAATGGATTATTAAGTTTATGAATTTTAGGCAATCCATGTAAATCCGGGAGAACAAAACCGGTAGGTTTCAGCATATTAAAATCTTCTTTGTTCATGACATTCATTTTAAGGAGATTCATTAGATTGGAATTTACTCTGGATTCCAATTTTCTAACATTAATATTCGATGAAACGTCCCCCAGGAACTTACTCTGTTCATTAAGTATAGATAACATTTTTACTTTATAGTCACATTTATTTATAACAACCGCTTCAGAACCTTTGTCGGGTTGGAAGATCACATTATCTGATCTACTTTGGAGATTTTTCTCATTGTTCTGTCGAAATTTATTAAAGTGTGACCAAGTGCTTTAAATTTGAAGTACTAGTTGACTGAAACGAAAAACTGTTTGTGTACTACTGCGACTAACTATGAGTCGTACAACATAAGGCTTTCAATAACTATGATTATTTGGTTAGTTAAAATTAAGACAACGGTTTCACGAAGTGAATCAATGTTTTGGTTGATCAAAGTGAAATTCTTTTCAATCAATTATTACTTCAGATAGCGTGTAATCGATTTGTTACTTACCTATTGTCCCTAAGCCCAACAATCATTTTTTTGCCGATAATTCCAGAGGCTCTGACAGCAAAGTTAATGAATCTGTACCTTTCTCTAATAGTAACTGAGTACCTGTATTTTTACATTTTGCGATTATATTCATCATTTTAGCATGTAACACACTTTCTTTAAAGCTAAACTATAGTAATTTTAAGAAGAATAACGTAATGATGGTGACCACTAAGTTGAATATTTACCAGTAGTTATTCTTATAAAGTGAGTCAGATTTTAAACTGAAGTCTTTTAATGACAAACCTTATTTATTCTTTTTGTCAAGTTAAATGCTTGTTCCGGGAGCGATTTAACGTGTACATAAAATGAGGACTACTATATTTTGATTTGGAAATCTAAAGTTTGTTGGTGAGACTACTATGTATGGACGACCTTTGAGAGTGGACACCTAATGATTAGGACTAAATAAGGGTTATAAAGCAGTTACAATTCTCAATTACAGTTGATGGTTATGTTTAGGAATTACGTTTAGCGTTTTCATCACGAACTGATATCACTTATAATGCCAAAACTCTATTTAGCCTAATGTATGGATGAATTTCGCGCCAAAATTCGTGACTCGTTATCTTATATCTGATTGGTTCGTCCACAAATTATAGTTTCGCCTGTTTGTTTAATCGCCGTTGGAAGAATCTCATACTAGCAAGAAAAAACTGTCCACCGGTTTCTGGTTTCCATCAGTTGCTTAACTAAGGTCAGTTAATGATGTGAACCAAAAAATTTAACTATCTCTACAAACTCCTTATATTGATGACTTTCAATTTAGTCAGTTTTTATGATATAACGTAACAATCATTCACTATAATATATGAATTACTGTTTCACATTCGTCTCGATTAATTCCACTAATCCCAACTTTGTTTTAATTTGAAGTGACTTCAGAGAGTAACAGACAAACGTCACATTGAAATCGACAATGAATATGAGTTATTTTTCACCATAGAACTATAACTCATTTAAAGCTAAATTAATATAATGAATGGAATTTCAAGTATATGATAGAGGTTAAGCGTTCGAGCGCGAGATTGATAGGTCCCCGGTTCGAATCCCAAGGGGCGGGATCGTGGGTGCGCACTACTGAGGAGTCCCACAATACGACGAAATGGCCATCCAGTGCCTCCAGGTTTTTCATGGTGTTCTAGCTTCAATTGACTCATGATCTCAACTATTGATATATAACAGAGTTGGTCCGAATTGATGCAGTTCATCTTATCATAATAATTAAAGAATAAGGTAGTAGAAAAAATGATTAACGTTGTAAATCTGTAGGGAGCTTTGGATCAACATTATATTTGCTCATAATGTTGTGTAGTTCTATGGGTTAGGCGTACATTTTTATTTCTTAAATTAAGGTAATAACAGTCTTTCATGGACTAGAAACTTATTTTCTTTGACGGAAATCTACTTCATTTGCTAGAAAAAGCTCTCTCTATATTGTCACAAATTAGTTGAAGTTGAAACGTAAACATTGGAATTCCTAATCAGCGACTTATTGACATCGTGCTCTTTCTGAAACCTAAAAACTCTGTTGTATGTCCTTGTGTTTGGTTATGTCTAGAAGTTACTAAGGAGTTGGATGAACTATTGTAGTTCAAAATGTGAAGAATGAAATAAAGACTCAGCTTAGGTTTAGGGTTCCTTTCCAGACCTTAATGTCTTGTGTTCCGTCCGTTTCGGGGTTATGGATACGCACTGTTAAAAAGTCCCATACAAGAGTTGAAAAACTGTCTAGTGTTATCTGTTTTTTTGATGGTTGTGTGACTCAAGTCATTTCGTGATTTAAGCTGTGAAGCTCACTAATCTTCACCAGTCCACTACACTTATAAACTCATGACTATCAATCTATGATGTATAGTTTAATGCAAGAACTGAACACTGATATTATGACAAAAGTAATGAGGTAAATATTGGAGAAATCAAAATGACAATTTTAATACTGAGAAAAGCTATCAATAGTTTGGATCTGTTAAGTCAACATTTCATTTCATCTGTAATGGTTTATAAACATTCAGAACAAGCCATATTCTATGAAAAGATATATGGACTATTCGTTATGTTTAGAGTTTGTCTTTCGTTTGATAAAACGTCTAGTCGACAAATTTCTTAAATTTCGTATGGATTATTTAAGAAGTCCAATATTCTTTGTAATTAAATAACAAGTCCTTAATTCGTATACTCTTCACTCTTAAACTTCGTTTAAGTTTCGTTTTACAATAGTATCTAGATATTCAATTGGGGGGGGGTGAACCGTTAGTCAATACATCACACTACGAATAAGTCACTTGATGAAGGTAATTAATGAAGAAATGCTTATACTGAGGATAACTATAAGGTTATCTTATTATCGTATTCACTATTAAGTAATAAATAATTCTATTTAACTAGAAAAATATTTGGAATTTTTGTTTTGAATCAATATGATCGTGAAATAGTTTCTTTATATCACTACATTTTCATCAACATTTTTCTTCTTATTGTATCTCGTTTGGTTTAAACATTTTATATCTTACGTTTATCATTGTTTATTATTATCATCTTATATTTGTTTATCTAGATTCTAGAATATCACATTGGTTTATTCATGTGGTCACTTAGCCCTAGCCAAATTATCGGTCAATTGGGTCATTGAATATCGAACAGATCATCAATCCCTGTTAAATTCAAGGAAAACCAATTCACATCCGTTAATCGTATGCCATGGACTGATTCATGCGGTGGTAGTCTCTCTATCTTCTCTGTACTCATTTCATAATAACATCCTTTGTGTTATACGGTCTTCAAAGCAGCCATAGTACACTAATATATCAAAGGGATACTTACTTACTTACTTACGCCTGTTACTCCTTGTGCAGGAGCATAGGCCTCCTACAAGGATTATTTTTTCTGGCTAGCGTTTTCATTTTTAGCGAGTTGGTTTTCTACGAGATGGGGTCGTTAATCCTATGCCCAACCCTCCTCCTTTACTCGGGCTTGGGATCGGGAGTAAATCTTGAAGAACTACAGGCGGAATTACATCAAAGGGATAAACTGCATTAAATTCTGTTCATGAGGTATAACTTCAAAGTTAGCTAGTTTGTCACAACATTCCAGTTTAATTTGATTAGGTCCTCAATTATTCAACTCTTTTATAGATTTCCCAATAAAAACTTATAGTATCCATGACCTAATTTAGTTTATTATTAAATTCATTTTATTATAATTAATTATCTAAAATGATTTCTATCAATCAACAACAACAAAACGTTTTTTTTCCTTTTAATGGATAATTTACAGTTTTAGTATAATTTTGTTTTCAATGATAATAATGTTTCATTTTTTATGAATACTGATTGATAGTTGAACCCAAATTCAAAAGAAAGAACCATTTGAATTAAGTTATTATCATAATTTTATTTTAATAGTAAGTAAATTGATCATTGAACTGACTTTAATTAATCAGTAAATTATTTAAAATTATATTATTATTATTTATTAGTAACAGAAGGGGTTTTGTAGACATTGTAGTAATTTCAAGAGTTGAGATCATGAGTCAATTGAAGCTAGATCACCATGGAAAACCTGAAAGTATTGAATGGCCGTTTCGTCTTATTGTGGGACTACTCAATAGTGCTCATCCACGATCCTGCCCCCTGCGAGATTCCAACACAGGACTTATCAGTCTTGCATACGAGCGCTTAATCACTGGACCACTGAGTCGGCCGATATCCAGCGGTGTTAATGTCTAAATTTAACCAATCCACCGAAAAGGAGTGACACATCCACCATTGTCATCAGTGAGTTATTATCTCACAACTGACCCGGTTGAACTCCACTGATCACTGCTTCTCACTAGAACTGTATGAAATACCTTTTGAAGCCAGTCATTAGTGAGCATATGTTGATTAATATCTGAAGAGTTTTTGTGGATATTACAGCAATTCCAATGGTTGAGATCATGAGCCAATTGAAGCTAGACTACCATGGAAAACCTGGAAGCACTGGACGGCCGTTTCGTTCTATTGTGGTACTCCTCAGCGGTGCTCATTCACGATTATTATATCATCAATCTGATCTTAAATGTTAACAATCATTAAATTGTGTCATATTTGATTTTATGTATGAATAAATCGATTAAACAGACTGACTTTTAAACAGTAAGCATAATACTGATTGAATGATAGCAGTCATGTTATATAGTATGTTTATTCACATATTTCAATATATTCTCATATTATATAGTTGAGAGACGAAAGAAAGGTTGATTGACTGAATATATACTAAATAGTGTTGGGTTGTAAACAACTTAGAGAGAGAGAAAGAGGGAGAAAGTACTAAGTTATGCAAAAATAAGTAGTAAACATGTCTAGTTAAAGTGTTTAGTTAGATAAACTTTATTTCAACCGTAGTACATGATGATTCACTAATCCTATAAAGGTTTTTTTAGCTAAATTCAGTGAATTCTTCAAGTTAATTAGAGATAGAATAAAATTCTGTTAAATTTTCCATGAAAAAGGATCCTCATTAATACGGTTATCCATGTTAGAAATAATGATCATTATTGATTAAATTAGTCAGCTATTCTCAGAAATGTACTACAAATGTGAATAATTTTTAAACGACATAATTAAATAATAGTTTATTTGAACTGAATTAACTTTTAACAGTTGTCATGTACTTACTTACTTGCTTACTTACTTACGCCTGTTATCCCTCGTAGAGGAGTATAGGCCACCTACCAACTCTGTATTGGGTAATTTCTTCCAGTTCTTTCCAGTTGCTATTGTCTAATCCCGATTCTCGACGTAGTGTGTCTTTCGGCCTTCTTTTTTTCCATTTTTCTTCAAGATTACAAGTTAACGCTTGCCTAGTGATGCAGGTTGATAATTTCCGTAATGTATGTCCTGTCCACTTCCAGCATCTCCTGATTTCTCCCTCACCTGGAAGCTGGTACGCTCTCTCTCACAGTAACCTGTTGCTAATAGTATCCGGCCAACAGACATTGAATACCTTGCGTAGACAACTGCTTATAAATACTTGTACATTTTTGATAGTGGTAGTTCTCAAAGTTTCAGCTCCGTACAGCAAGACTGTCTTGACGATCGTATTGAAGATTTTGACTTTGATATTGGTTAACAGTTGTTTTCAGTTCCATATGTTCTTCAATTGTAAGAATAATGCTCTTACTTTGCCAGCCCTTCCCTTTACGTCTGCATCCGATCCTCCTTGTTCATCTATGATACTCCCCGCGTACGTGAAAGTTTCCATATCTTCCATAGTTTCTTCATCAAGTGTAATTGTGTTGGTGTTCTCTGTATTGTATTTGAGGATATTGCTTTTTCTTTTATAATTTTCAAATACACTGTGGGAGAACATCAGCCTAATCACCCTTGATGAACAAACTCTGAAAGATGTATGCTACACCATTATTATTTTGATCTTTATAGCTTCATCTTTTAGTCAATCGATGAATTGAAAAGCACCTTTTCATCTTTATATAAACTAATAAGTTATTAAAATAAATGATCAATTGATTCAATGTTTTTAAATGTTAAAACCACTTAAAATAGTTGAACTTTATTAGAAGCTAATAAATTTTAGTTCAGTTCATAAATTGACTTAAATAGTCAAGAGTTAGTCAATTATTAACATAGTAGTATTATTTTCTATTAGAGCCATTCAACCGAATTCTGTTTTTGATTGAGATCATGAATCAATTTATGTTAGACCACCGTTGGAAACCTGGGAGCACTGAACGGTCGTTTCGTCCTAGTATGGGACTCCTCAGCAGTGCGCATCCGCGATCCCGCTCCCCGCGAGATTCGAACCCAGGACCTATCGGTCTCGGGCGCGAACGCTTAACCAACTGGGCCACTGAGCCGGCATCCAATGATGTTAGTGTCTAACTTCAACCAATCCACGAAATTGCGCGACCAAATTCCGTTGTACTGAGGTAGATACCTGTCTCTACCCGACACGGATTAGCTCCACTGGTCACAGCTTCTCACTAGAACTCTGAGAATTCCCTCACGAAGCTAGTCACTAGTGAGCACATGTTAATTACTAGTACAGGGGTTGTGGAGATTGTTAAGTTTTTGATTGAGATCATCCAACGGTGGTCTAACACCAATTGATTCATGATCTCAATAAAAAACTTAACAATCTCCACAACCCCTATACTGTGAATTCTGTTTCTTTACAGTCAAATATTTCAGCTGATTGTTGACTAACAAAAAAAGTTGATTAGAATTATTGGATTTATTGATTATTCGATGTAACGGTTATTATAACAGGCACCTACTTATATGAATGAATGAATGAATCTTTTGTGTTAATGCTAAATAACAAATTAAACTATAAGTTAAAAAGTAGGTAGGCTTACTATTTGATATGACGTTCATATCATGCTAAATAAAATACTCTTGTAATTGTTTTGTAAATCTCCAGCTAAGAAATCATTAACAAGCTTTATAATGCATCGTAATGAATGAATTACAAAAGTTTATTAATACTACATATATAAGTTGGCAACTGGAAAGAACTGGAAAAGATTACCCAAGACAGAGTTGGATGGAGAATGATGGTGAGCGATCTATGCTCTTCAATAGGGTGTAACAGGTGTAAGTACATACACGTATCTGCATACTATTATACTATGCATTTATTTAGTCTGAGTATATGTATAGTCGTTGAGATTCGTTTAGGTAGAATGTATTTTTATATGGCATAAGTAATAACAGTAATTGTCACCGTATATGAGGAGTACTATTTGAAATGGTAAACCCCTTCATATTTATGTGAAAAGTAAACATGACAGAGTGATTTAGAGTAATAAGGAATAAAAAGCGTTTCCTGCTTTATGCATAAAATTAATAGTCTTACTTAAAGCATTTGATTAAACAAGACTATAAATTATTTCAAACATAGAATTTACTAGTTACCATATAATAAGGGATCCAAATGTATGTCTTTTAAACTGTACTACTTTTTTTCCTGTTATATAAGATGTAATTCAAACCTTTTAAATAGTTAGTTACCTGAAACTAGGTCATACTTTATTTATCCGAATGTAACTTTATATCAATAAAAGACTGATGAATTACAGTCCTAAACATCTATCGGAACATTCAAACAAACCATATCAAGTGAATTTAAACTTCACCACATTGCACGAGCAAGTAACTATCAGGATTTAGTAACTGAGTGGATAACACGATAATGTTTGAAGTGAACATTTCTAAGTTTGAATCCTGGAGTGATTATCAACTATGGGATGCAGACACATCCAACTAACGTGTCCCAAATAAAACGAAATGTGCGTCCTGAATTCCACTGTTAATCACCATCCATTTTGGCTTTTAATAAATCTAGATTTCATCCAATATTAGTAATTTAGATTATCGATCGTTGTAGTAAATGGGGTTCCTCTCTATATTGATTTATACTAATTTATATTTTAGATCATTCTATGAAACAATTTATTATTCGGAGGCTGGATATATTTATTACAAAAAGAATATTATCATTATTGGTTGATTAGACATTGTTCGAATAATGATTCATAACTAGAATGAATCAGACATTATCTTCTGTGGTATTATTATTATTACTTAGTAAAATACCAAACAAAAGGTTCGTATTACCTGTTATGTAATTTTGTGCATTCATTGCATATCAACTAATAAACTATAATTGCGGGGAGGTGGGGGCAGGAAAGAATGATGAGTTATTTAACAAAGATTATAAATCATACAAATAATCATTTATTAGTACATAAAACAATATGTTGTTATCATAGCCAAAAAATATGTTTAAAGGTGTATTTATAGTATGATCATGTAAAACTTAAAAGTGATAATTTTATTTCAATAGTTGAGATCATGAGTCAATTGAAGCTAGACTACCATGGAAAACCTTGAAGCAGTAGATGGCCGTTTCGTCTTGTCGTGGGACTCCTCAGCAGTGCGCATCCACGATCTCGCCTCGTGAGATTCGAACCCAGAACCTATGAGTCTGATATTATTCAACATATGCTCACTAATGACTGGCTTCAAAAGGTATTTCATATAGTTCTAGTGAGAAGTGATGACCAGTGGAGTTCAGTCGCGTCAGTTGTGAGATAGTAGCTCACTGATGACAATGGTGGATGTGTCGCTCAATTTGGTGGATTAGTTGAAGTTAAATATTAACACCGTTGGATATCGGCCGACTCAGTGGTCTAGTGATTAAACGCTCGCGTGCGAGACTGATAGGTCCTGTGTTAGAATCTCGCAGGGAGCGGGATCGTGGATGCGTACTATTGAGTAGTCCCACAATAGGAAGAAACGGTCATTCAGTGCTTCCAGGTTTTCCATAGTAGTTTAGCTTCAATTGACTCATGATCTCAACTATTAAAGATAAACACTGATTGATATCTGGTTAAAATTGACTATCTGTAAATTAGCTTAGAATGTCTGCTTCAGAAAAACATAACTTTAAGTTAGTTTACCATATATATATCCTATTGTACATGTAAGTTGCCATGGATCCATAACTTTTAAAAATTAGGACAAGATTCTGAAATTTAGTACAAAATATTGTTTAATTAAAACTATTAACTAAAACTCACTTGGTATTGTTTGGCTTATATCTTCCCATTGAGGTTTAATACTGCAATTGATCAGTCTGTTATTGGCATTTGTGCATACTGTGCGTATGCCTCGATATTGCCTTAATTCACAAGCTTTTTGTAAGCAATGATGGATAGTGGCTAGCAGTGGAATCCAGTACTAACTAAAACAATTTATTATTGTACTTCTTATCTTTAAAGAGAAAATTGTTTCTTTTTATAATGTTATTTGATGTGAATAGACTCTACCAAAACAACAATCCTAACCTAGATTACGTAATAATTGTAATAATACTAGTAATGTATTGAACAAGAATACAAATGGGGATGATCGAACATATTTTAATATAACAAATCTGAGAACCATACAATAAATACTTCTTTTCAGGAATTTAAAACAATTAATCCCTATGATAAATTTCGATAATGCAATGAGAAGACGAAGGTTATCAGAATAATGTGATGATATATTTACGCAATACATTTCGAACAATCTGATCACACACAATATACTTGTTAAAACATGTTATATATAAAACATTTAAAGGTCAACTAGACAGGTTAAATGTAAGAAATAATGATATGAAAGTACACAAAAACAATATGATTACTACTATGGATAATAAATCAGTATTACCAGGGTAGGTTAAGGATAAGTACAAATTGTTTTTGAATGCACAAAGGGGGTTTCAGTTACCGTATGGCCAATGCTACAATAAACCTTAGTATATGTCCTTGAAGGCTTTTGTATAACACTACAAATGCCAACTTAATGACTAGTTTCAATCAAATGTTTCGCAATTGAGGATGATGTCGGCTTATCTTGTGATTTTATTTGACCATTGAAATTCATTCACTTCTGCAGCCATTTTTGTATGTGTTCATCAACCCTTAATAGCAAATTATGATTGCTAATCCCTATGAACGTGTTTCTGCACATATATGTAAATTGATAGACACAACTGGATGTGTCACAATCGCTTACGTGCTGTTTGGGCTCTTGGTAGAAAATACCTTGTCTTCTTAGTAATGACAAGTTAATTATTTACTTACTTACGCCTGTTACTCCTTGTGGAGCAGCATAGGCCGTCAATGACAAGTTGGGCTGCATAAAATATCCGGTTGATGGCCAATTTAAGTATCTGTGGTGGACCTAACGATATATAAACGCAAAAAGTATCAACAAAGTTAATAAAGATCAATAGAAATGTTAATATATATAAGTTAATTATTACAAATACAATAGAAAGTTGGGACTTTACTTAAGTTCACCAAATTGATGCGTGTTCGGCTTTGATCTGGTACTAAGAAACCACAATTATAAATGCTTGATAATTCCAATCTGGTTGACGAACTCTCCAGTGATATAATCCAACGTAGGATGTGATATATTCCAATTACAGTCTATAAACGTAGATAGTATTTGATTTAGACTTCAGTTAACTCAATCACAAACGAAGATAGAACGAGGAATGTGTGAGTAGTAGTGTATTTGTTAGCCAGCAAGAGTATGTCACGCTATGTCAGTATCACAACGAAAAGTGTGTTCAAGGTCATTTACCAAAGCAACAGGTACAATCATTTAATGATAAAATATACAGACAGTGAAAGATTCACAAAACAGATACAAACAACACTAAAAACTATTTACAAAATAAGCTTGTCATGCCTATCTCCACATCTCTTTCAAAATGAGACTATTTGTGTCGCTTCTAAATGGTAACAAAGTGTAAACTTGCTTTTTGGGTGTGATCAGATTGTTCGAAATGTATTATTCAAATATATCACATAATTCTACTAAACTTCGTCTTCTCATTGCATTATCGAAATAAATACGTCGACACAATAATAAGTTGAAAATAAATGTTTACAGAAAATCAACACATTCCGAGAGATACTTGGATCTTAATTCAGCCCATTCACAGAGCACGAAAATTAATGTAGTAAAAAATCTAATGAACAGAAGTATCAAGATTGTTACAGACAAGGATGACCAACGAACCGAATTAAATAAAGCATCTTCTACTCTTAGGGATAACAACTACCAAAAAAGGTTTTTAAAGAAGATTATTAAAAATGAAAGAAAAACTAAACTAGAAAGTATACGAAAAGAATGGAATTACACCGTAGTCATACCTTACCGTAGTGAAACATCAGAAGAAATCAAACGGATTCTAAACAAACATGATATAAGAGTGTATTTTAGAGCGAATAACACATTAAGATCGACATAAGTGAAAGTTAAGGACCAGTTGGCAAAGGAAGAACAACAGAACATTGTGTATGAGATTCACTGTCATGACTGTAATACTACCTATGTTGGAGAAACATCCAGGCAATTGAATGTAAGATTGAAGGAACACAAACAATGCTTGAAAAATGTTTCAAAATCCTCGGTCGATTTAAAGAAGCTTGAAAATAAGTCAGCGATAGCGTTACATGCGTTAGAAACAGGACACAAGACTAATGTTGAAGGGACCAAAATACTTCAGAAAGGTTTTAACACCCATGAAGAAAGATTGACAGCAGAAGCGCTGCATAATATGGGCGAACAAGAACAGCCTGAACCGAAAAGATGGTATTCAACTGGCAACTACCTGGCAAATTTCGTTTGACAAGTAAATTTGGAACCTATCTCTTGTTTAAACCTGTTTTTTAATATCACATGCATCGTTATTATTTTTGAAAGAATTCAATGAGTTTTTAAACAATACAATTTATGTTTTGACATGTACATCGATGTTTCATTATCAATTTTTCATCCTTGAACTTGAACTTCATTTATTCCTTCATATCAATCTCTCACACATACATACATACCTACACACACATACACACATACGATTTGTTACTCAGTTAAGTGTTTCCATGTAGTTGATTTCTCCACATGATTTCTAGTTAACTGACTCATTTTATCCCATTTTACAAAAAATCAACATCCAAATATGATTGGTTTAACACAGTATAATCCTGATTGTTGAAAAGCTATATATTTCTTTGATAATTTTGATTTTGATTATTACCCTGAAGAAGTCCAGACAAGTTAGCTGGACGAAACGTTGGAATTAGTTAAGTTTCAATCGCTGAGAATATTTCAAATATAATTTTCACATATAATGACTTCTCTATACTAGGCGCTCAATCACTGTCAAACTATTCGTTCTAATCTTGACGAATATTCGTAAAAATACTTCATTTGCAAAATAATCAATAATTGTCTTAGACTTCATTGTTCCTGCATTTCCATACCAATTGGTTTGCGTTCCTATTCTTTCCTTCTCGATCTTCTCGACATTCTGCTGCCAAATATTCTATTCCTGACTAGTGTTATGTACTACTTATGTCGTTATAAGTAGCACACATCACAATACTAATACTAATAATAATCCAATATCAGAATCTTTTCATCAAAAATAACGTTCGTTTTACTTCAAAGTGAATCTAAATGAGCTATATACCCATTGATCAATTCCAATACTTGAAATGTGTTTGAGCATTGGATTTGGAAGCTTCAATACATAAACAGCGGATTTGCCAGATTTAATATATATGCAAACTTTTGTGAGTACAGTTGTTTTTATTGATTTACGGTTTTTTTTCAGCGATTATTATCTACATGATTCTATATATGTATTTGGCTAGTAGGTATGATGCTCTAACGCTTGACAATGATTTTCTGATCTCTTCTTAAATTGCTTTAGAAATCTCTTATATTTGAATCTAAAACAGAAGCATGAAAAGAAGCTTTAGTTCCATTGTTAGTTATGGTATAGGAAATAAAAATATTTCTAGGTTTAAAAGCAACCTTGATATTATAGAAGCTTCTAGAAACACGCAATAATCAATAACAAAATCAGAAAATATCCGGTCACAAAATAACATAATTATCATACTCCAGTCTTGGAAAGTTTTTGTTGAAAGAAGACTGAACGCAGCATTTCAGACATTTTAATCCAGATTTTCAGGACTTGTTCAAGCAATACAGACATTTACCGCCGTATTTATTCAATAAATATAAACTCCACTTTATCAAAAATTACGTTTGAATGTTTGAACAATAGAATACTATGATGAAATTATATTGTCATATTTGAACTACTCATGAGTAGATGATTACTGTAAACGAAACTTTATTTGATATAAATCAAAATGATTGAAAGGTTCACAATTCTGAGTCAAATATTTCATTCGGATTTAAGTTTTACTAGATATTTTTCGTAACTCACTCTGTAAAGTTCTTAAATTAATATCGTGAAGGATTCATTTCCATTCATCAGACCTTGTTTATCAGATGATGTTAGTGGGAATGGTCGGAGTCAAAAAGAATGTGGACAATTACTGCAAAAGAATTTCAATTTCTGAATTTAGTTCAACTGTATAGACAGTTATTTTTCCTGTTGAAAAGCTTCAATAGCAAGCATTTAATATTGTAGTGAAATTAAAATAATCTTTAATTGTCATTTGCAAAAGTTATGTAACATGTCTAAGGTCAATACAAAGTGTTATCTTGTTTCATCTTATTGATTTCCTAATTTATTCTTTTTTTGAATGTAGATAAGCAACCGGATGTGCTACTATGCGAACTCCTCAGATAGATAGTTGGTACATACTTCTGAGGAGTTCCGTGCTAGGAAGCAGCTGTCTAGTGCTCCTTTTTATTTTGTCCATGTTAGGTCAGTCTTGTGACATAAACTACGAAATCCATACTATTAGTTTAATATAGACTTGTAACAGCAGCTGACGATCACTCAAAGTCGAACCCATGGCTACCTTCAATTATGCAATATATCTTAAGGTAAAGGAGAATTCAGTTAGGAGAAACCAATTCACTCTGTCATATAATTACAGAATGTCTTCATAAAATATGAAAACCAAACATTTTGACACTTCATGATTCTTTCAATTCTGTTCTATCACAGCTGCTCTTTGTTTCTACCCCTGTTATCTTCAATTCAATCTTCTTCTGACAGGCATTCCGCTTCCATCTACCGTTACATATTACTATATCTGTTAGTATAAGTAGTATGCAACACAATATGAATGATGCTTTCCAATTGACTTCGAATATTTAGTTACTATTTATCACGCATTGATCTCATTTGAGATACCATTAAAAATCAAAGGGTAGTGAGTACTTGTTTCGTCCTAGTACGGGACTCCTCAGCAGTGCACACCCACAAATCCACCAGGCCTCAAACTCAGAACCTCCAGGTCATGCAACGAACACTTAACCACTGGAAACGATAAGACGCCATTCAATGGTATGATTTTATGTTCAAACAACTAATCATACAGAACGAAGACCATCCAATGCTATTTGAGACAAATGTTCCACACACAACATATTTGATCTCCATCAGTCATAGCTGCTCGCTAAAACTTCAGATATGTTTTAAAGTATGTCATCAGTTAGCTAACTATCACCTATGAATTTTAAATACTCAATTGTGTTCATATATATACTAATCTGGTTATATATTATTTCATTATTAGTATACTAAGTATATATTGCAATATAGAAAATCATTTCTTCAATGTGAAATCGTATTCACAGAGCAATAAAAAATTGCAAAAAATGATTTAGTAAAAAATTTACTTATTTAGTTGATTGAGAAGTCCTTCACCATTGCAGTAATCTAAAAGAAATAAACTTACCTAAGTCTACCACTAATTGTTGTGCATAGGCCATCGACGAAAGATTTTCGAGTGTCGCTTTCCTGAGTTCACTTTTTCAGGTGCTGCCAAGTGCTGCTATTTAGAAGTACGAATGAATGCATGTTGATTAAAGTACAGTATTTATTAACTTGTCGCTCTTTAGGTATACATATAACAATATAGCAAAACTCTATTGCAACTGTATAAGAAAACATGTGTTATGTATCGTCAACTAAATTTACATATGGTATAACATGGATACTTTGACTAGTATTAAAATGATGAATTGAGTCACTGTTCATCATATAATTTAATCCAATAAATATTAATTCATTTCTCTCTTAATAATCCATCTATTAAACCACTCAGTTAATTCAAGGGGCAGTAAGTTAGCAATGTAAACAATTGGATGCCAGCTCAGTGGTTTAAAAGTTAAATGCTCTCCACAAGAATTGTAGGTTCTTTGTTAGATCCTCGGTTGGATCATGAATGAATACTGTTGAGAAGATCCATAATAGGACGAAACAGTTATCTAGTGTTTTCTAGTTCCCAATGGTTGTGTAACTTAGATCAGTCAGTGATGGTATATCATAAGTCGATTGTTCGGTGTTTATTGTTACTGTTTGTAATTCTTCATGTTAACTAACACTTAGTTTTATTAATCATTCATGAATCTTTCAATTACTAAGTAGTTTACGTTTCAGTTCGTATAAACAAATAAAAAAAACCCGCCAAACTAGACGTTTTAGTTAGTTCTACTGAAAATTGTCTTTTACTTGGTTTAATGTTTGTTTGTATAAATCCAACAGATGACTTCTTGAAATGAGGAGTTCCGTTCGTTGCTGAGTTAATAGAAAGGTAAGTTTCTATTTTGAAAGCAGTTGGTTTATGATTTCTTGATTATCTTCTTATATTTCTCCGGATATATTAAATAAACTGTAATTATTAAGTCATTTAGTGAATGAAATCAAGTTTTCTTAATTCAGAGCAAATACATATAATCTTATTATTCCAGTTCAAGAATCCTTAGGGTTGTTTGAAATGTTCCCAGTGATTTATAGAATACATAAAATACTTTAGTTATCAACAAACAAATGGATTATGTACAGTCATAATTATCTTAATATTTAAATATTTCCCAACAATTATAATGTATGGTACTTTTCAAGTATTGATTAATATCAACTTTTAAATTATTAGGACTTTGATAGACTCATAATTGAGTGATCACTGGATGGTGATCAATGTCGTATGTGTCAAGTCCTTCCTAATGCAGATCGAATTCTATCGACCAAGTTGCAATGTGGCCACTAGTCTAGTTGACTCAATACTGCGTGCACTATGTTGAGATGTGTTTTCACTATGATAACCGTTACGACTCATCATGTAGACGATGATATTCTTCAACTTTCAAGTGTCAAATTATCCAACAAATAATCAAAATATAACACAATTTGTATGTTAAACAGTATTTATCCTCTTGTTCTATTACTATTAAATATCTTAATAGTTAACTATTTAATTGAGTGTCAAAAAAACACACTTATGAATAATGTATATTTCTAGGTATGAATGAATGATTTATCTTATTATTGATAGTCTACTGAACAAATCATCCTTCAAAATAGGATCTAGGAAGATCTAGATCAGTTCTTCGGTACGACATGATGAATTTACATTGAATGAATATGAATAGATAACAGATAGATAGTATGAATACTTTGCTAACAATGTGAATATCCCAAAAGATGAAATATGTTAAGACGTAACTGCAAAGTTACCAGTTATAAAAAAAACACAAATTTTTGTATAAATTTTTTAATTAACATAAAAGGATAATAAAAACTAGTTGGTTGATTTGCCCTGATTGATCGTCAAGTCATAGAATAATGAATTATACAATAGAGTTTTCAGAATATGAATTGATATTGGATATAAATAAGGATATCTTCTTTTGATTCATCAATCAACATCTAAAGAAAATCATTATTCAGTAAAGTCATTTTGCACTACTTGTCAATATTGAAAATGTTATATCAGATTATGATTTCTGGTTCTTTTTAATGTATGTATCAATTTTGTCATTGAAGTTAGATATTTCAATTATTGTTTAACGCTTTTGAAGTTTGGAAGCTGAGCTGTCGCCACGAGACAGAAGGCTATATGTTCTGTTGAAGTTAGAAATCGACACCATTGGATGGTGGCTCAGTGGTCCAGTAAGTTAATTATTCGCGCGCGAGAGTGAATGCCCCGGGTTCGAATCCCGCGAGCGGGATCGTGGATGCGCACTGCTGAGACGTCCTACAATAGGACAAAACGGCCGTCCAGTGCTCCCAGGTTTCTAATGATAGTCTAACAATAGTCGGTTCATGATCTCAATCGAAAATGTATGTTCAGTCTCCAGCGAGGTTACTGATGCGCATTTCTAAAGTCTTATACTACAATGGAATTGCTATCCACTCGTTTTTTCTCCGGTAAAATTCAACAATCTCAACAAATCCTTCATGTCAATCAATTGATAATCCTTTTCATGTTTATCATTCTCAACAATAAATCATATTAATTTCAATGGTTGAGATCATGAGTCAGTTGGAGGTAGACCACCATGAAAAACCTGGAAGCACTGGATGGCCGTTTCGTCCTATTGTGGGATTCCTCAACAGTGCGCATCCACGATCCCGCCTCATGAGATCCGAACCCAGAACCTATCGGTCTTGCGCGAGAGCGCTTAACAACTGCAGCAGTGAGCCGGCATCCAACCATCTTAATGTCTACCTTCAACTAATCCACGAAATTGAGCGGCACATAAATTATATTCTAATTATTGTCTATAAACCATTTCACTCACATAAACCATATTCTGTCTTTATTCTGAGGTGTTATAGAATGTTATGACTGAAATTGTATAAATGTTTTTGTGATTATACATTCATAACAAACATCGATGTAAAATAAATTTGATACATTTACTCTATGTGATTGGGTATATGGATCTTGTTGATCAAATAATTTATGTTGTGGTGTATGCTACTTATACTGATGGATATAAGTAATATGTAGCAACAATCAGAAGTGTAATGCCTGTCAGAAGAAGATTGAATTGAAGAAAACAAGGATCGAAATAGAGAGTAATTGTAATAAGAGATCAAAATTATAAGAATCCTTGAGTGTGTAAAGGACAACTTTAAGAAGATATACAAATAATGTATTTAGCTTGTGGTTTCCATGTTGTTTAGTTGTTAGTCCACGAACAAATAAAATGGTTTGAAGTTTATTTAAATGATCTTCAAAAAGTTGCCTAATTCAAATGTCATAATTTTCAATATTTAACCTTTTAATAAATATATTAGTCCAGTAACAATTTACATGAAGCACACAATCAAATAATCGATTATTGTGTACTCGTTTATGTTTCTAGGTTAGTGAATTTTTATCGATATGAGATTGTAACAAAAATGGTAATGAATTCTAATTATGATTTAGTAAATAGATATTTTAGACAAGAAAATGATGAGTGAGTAATTATGGTGTAGTAACAGAGCTGACTGATTATATATATATATATATATATATATATATATATATATATATATATATATATATATATATATATATTCGATTTCGGATTGGCCACACAATCTGTCCAGTAAATCAATGTCTTTGTATAACTATATGCATATATACGTGTGTGTGTGTGTGTGTGAATACGTAGTATAGTATGTTCGATGTAATATACACATCATTGCCTATACTAGTCTCATACAAGCCATTTATTTAAAAACAAAAATCAGTTGTATCCAATCTATATTTCGTTTGGTGAATGTATTCCATTCATGTATCTATATAAATCTATGCCAGATAAATAAATATTCTTCGAATTCTATCTGATATTATTCCTAAGTATTAACATTATTATCATAGAGCAGAAATAACTTTATGCTGGTTTATTTATTATGTAATTTTAAATTAATTACTCACATTTGTTACTCACATGGATACTAATAATAATTAATAAAATTAGAAAAAAAAACTAACCAAACTGTATTTTGTTTCCAATCCTATTCAATGCAATAATCATTAGTAACTATGGCTACAAAATTATGATATGAAGTTGATTTAATCTATTAATTTAAAAAAAAAGTATTATAACTATCATTAATAAACACTCTTTAATGTGTACTTTAATAATATGGTAAGTTTAAAAGTGTTTTCATATGTAATTATAATGAAGTTACTCGTTATTTTTATGAAGCCATGATCTAAAGTTTAAGTAAAGATTGCATTTTATAATACAATCGACAAAAAATTGGAAATGTGAACTAATTTAATCAGATCCTCCTTGAAAATAGATGTCATGAACTTTAATTGTTAATAATGCTCACTTAATTGAATCATTGGATTAAAGAGTCTATTAATTGTTAACTCATTTTGTATCTGTCTGATCAATTATTTATTTATTTAAACATATAAACATTGGTACAAGGAGGTACCAAATAGATATGAGCCACATAAATCATTCGATTTGTGTGAGGGTGCCCAAACCGAAGCAGGTGGTTTTGTTAGGGGGCCTTACCCCGAGCCTTCGACCTAAAGGCCTAATCCACAAGGCAGTGGAGCAATGTCAGGACCCCGGAGCCCATGTGCATCATTGGTTTAAAATGAAGGTTTTCCATCTCTCCTAGGTGGACCTTCCGTGTCCACCAACCCCGTTAAAGCGTCTTACATTCGCTTTTCGTCCTCTTTTCCTGGGGCCCGTTATTTTGTCGTGTTTTAGATCGAACGGTGTTTGTTGACGGGTTCTCCACTTTAGTAGCCCGTGGATCTGACTCCCATTAGATCGTATGAATGTTTGTTATCGCCTATCCTCGTATATAATCATCGACTCAAATCGTGTCCGTCTATAGCGGAATTAAATAAGTCAAATAACGAGAATGGACTTTTGAATATATATACTTTGTATATGCTGCGAATAGAATAGAGAGAAGCGAAACGACGAGCAGTCAAGCGCTAACCAATATTCATGGGCACACAAAAATAAGTTACAGACATGTGAGAGTCATGAGATAAGAAGTGTACACACACCTACGCGCTCATATAAAAACAGTCAAGATTGATAAGCGAATAATTAACGAGGTCAAAATGTGACTCAAGTAAAATGAATAGAATGGGCTGTCTGAAAGCTTAGAATAAGGTATATGGGCTTAACATAATGACCGACACTACACTCTCAGTTTCGTAAACAACACCCGTGGTTCGAAAATGCAGTGAGTAGGACTTTTGTGGAAGTGGTTGTATGCACGTAGCCATGTGAGAACATTTGGAGGAAGAATGCTGACTCACCTAACTCTCGATTGTACCAGGGTATTTGGGAGCTGTCTGATCAATGAGTTACTCTTTTGACCATTAACAAAACGACTGTGAATTATGACTGCTAATTCTTAATTCCTAACGCTTTAAAACTGAACTCCTTCTATCCTCAATAGCCAATTTGAAGATATACATAAGAAACCGATAAATGTTTTATTACTATGACTCAAAATCCATAGGATTATAAACATTAATTACACGATAACACCTTATTATATATATGAGATTATATTGTTCAGTCATTATTCAGTCATAAGTGATACAAAACAGAGGAATAGACAAATAACTAACTGATGGTAATTTCGAGACAGTTCAACTTATCAACAGTTAACAATTTAAACAAAAGTAGAGAAATATAAAGGGGAAATATAAAAGCACCCTAAACCAAAATATTGAATACACAACAAAAATATGTATAATAATTCTATATAGAATAATTATAAAAAGTGTCACCCCCTTTCCAATGATATACTATGATATAATAGCAAAGTACTGGGTGTATATAAGTGATCATTGGTTCAAAATGTTGAATGACTTCAAACGATGACAACAACAACTGCACATTTTATTTTTATCTTTGATGATAATTTATAAAATCTAGGTAGAGAGTTTATTATTGATTTCTTTCATTTTATCATAGTGATTAAGAAATGACTTATTGATCTCATCAACTGTGATCGATTGATTATTTTTGTTTTAAAGCTTATCGTAATACACAACAGGAATTCATTTGTTGTTCTTGTTGTTGTTGTTGAATGGTTTTGTAAATAAATTCAACGATTAGTGATTATTATTCGATAAGATGTTTTGAAGATAATTTCTAGTCCAAACAAATTTTAGTCATAGAAAAAGAAATGCTAGACAGGTATTTCGTTTTAATTTTAAATTCACAAATGATTCGTCATTAAGCGGTGACCAATATCTCATCTGTCTAGTCCTTACTACTGATCATATCCCACGGATTAGGTTTCAGTTTGGTTATTAGTATTACTGACTTGACTTCATGTGCAAAATACTGAAGTGTTAAATGGCTGGAGGTAGTTGAGAGAAAACCTTAGTTAGTTAACATTCATCCTCATCAAGGTAATGATACTTCGTAGTGGTTTCAAACATGAATGAAACTGACTATCTTTCAACTATCAGTCAATATAAATATTTCAGCTGAACAGAAGGTTGGTCGACAATTGGATACCTCACTGCTAACATCTTTGATTGTGAGCCCGACTGATCCAGGTTCGAATCCACTAGGAAATATTATTTCCCTTAAAATTACAAGTACATCTTGATGATGAGTTTCACATAACACGGAATCTAGGTCAGTACATGGTATCTCATCAACTATTTCCAACCAATTAATAGTTCAGAACTTGTCATAGCTCCACACTTATGACATCATATCAAACTAAAATCTAAAACTTCATACTATGAAAATAGCTTGCTTATCCTCGTATATAATCCTCGAGTTAAATCACGTTAGTGCATAACGGAATTAAATAAGTCAAGTACGAGGATGGATTTTTGAATAAGCACATATTTCTTACAATCGTAAATCAGAAAGCTCAATCGAGAAGGCGAGTTGAACCCACTTGATTTAACCAAATTTGAATCGATATTTATTGTCGAACAAAAATAAGTTACAGACATTTGATGAGTGAGCTAAGAAATTAGCATACATACGATCATATAAAAAAACAATCGAGGTATTAATAAGCAAATAACTGACAGGGTAAAATTTGGCTTGAGAAGAATAAATAAACTGCTCTGTCTGAAAACTAGAATAACCTATGTAGATTTAACATAGTACCAGGCCTTGCATACTAACACCTTAACATAGTTGAGGTGTTAATATCATCCTGATAACCGGATTTAAATAAAATCTATATTCCAATGATTAGAACTGTTCAAAAAATTGAATTATAAATTTGAGCCATAATTATGTAGGTAATATTGGTAAAAAAATAATATGCTAACAATGTATACTACTTATGTTGACATATATAAGTAGTATGTAGCAGCAGTCGGAAGTGAAATGCCTTTCAGAAGAAAATTAAGGGGATCGAATTGAAGAGAATAGGAATGTAAGCAGAAAGTAATTGTAGTCACAATAGGAATGAAGGAGTGATATGAAGTTTGTTAGGGACAACTGATGGAAAATGTTTTACAAAAGCATTCTGTAATGTAGTATGCAATAAAATAAATTGGTCTTTTCCAGCCTGAGTTCTCGTTTACTACAAGCTAATATTATCGAAAACATTTCAATCTTGGCTAAGTGTATTGTCCTTTGTAATTTTAATTCTTTTGTTTTCATGTAGTGGGTAAGTACTGTGTATTAAAATATAATACAAATAATGATTACGTGTCAAGCCCTAAAGTTTACTAAGGTTTTTTCGATTTGATATATTAGACATATACATAGCAGATAGCTGAGAATAACTCCATACTGTTGAAATGTAATGTTTACTGAAACTTACACTTTAATTATAAAGTATCCAATCGGTTCAAGGGGGAAAATGATTGAAATGGCTGAGTATGATAGGGAACCTATGGAAAACTGAACAAGTTTTGGATGACCTTATCTAAATGAGTACATCATTGTGTTTAAAAAAAGAGAGACAGTTACTTTTTTTGGTTCTTTTTAAGTATCAGAGATAGTTTTCAGTACAACAATATTCATATTATTAAGATCAATTTATTCTGTTTTTTAATGAAAATTTGAATAATCGATAGTGAATCAATAAATGATTAGATACAAATTGAAATTACCTGACTATAGTATTCACTCGTGAATCGTTAGAGAGTAAAACACAGTAGCATGTACGTTACTAATAAACTCGTGTAGTGAATGACAACACAAGTGGGGATGATCAAATGAAGTTGAATAAAAGATTACAATCTCTTAGTGAAATCTAAGAACCATACAGTAAATACTACATTTACAAAATTTCAATCAATTATCTCAGACATCATTGTTCCTACATTTCCATACTAATCACTCTATGTTCTCGTTCTCTTCTCTTCGATCTTCTTAACCTTGTGCCGTTAGGTATTTCACTTTCAATTGATCATACATACTACTTATATCTGTCTACATCAGTAGCACACACAACACTAGAATTAAATTTAATGGTTATATATTTTTAATCTTAACTTAATAGTGAACATGAGATAGATAATATTTAACAATGAAATGAAGATCTATGTTCATGATTTTACATTCCAACTAATGAATGAGATTCAGTTATGATGGATTACTCTATTTAAATCTAATCAGACAAACTGAGCATGTCATCAAGTGTTGATGTACTTGATGTATCCAAGTCAAAATCTAATATTGTGTAACTAATGTAGAGTTAGATTCAATTCACCAACAACAAGAGAAACACATTTATATTTTTATATACATTATCATACATTAAAAAAAACTTAAAACATACAGAAATTGATTATATCATATATCTATTAATCATTAATAATGAAGTGAATCAAGATTGTACAAGATTTAATTATTGAATAATTCAGACATAAAATTTGATACTTAACTAGTACGCATTGAAACTATTAGATTTTTTTTTTTAAAGAAAAAAATACACTTTTTTCCAAACAATTACCGTTAGACCTATCTCTCTTCTACCCTTCCTTTTTTCGTTCGTTCGTTCGTTCGTCCGTTCGTTCATTCATTCCCTCCCTTCCTCCTTCCTTTGTTCCTTCCTTCTGGTAATAACATTACTACACTATTGAAGCAGAACATTTGAAATTTTTACTTATATTAATAAAACGAAATGGAATATTCATTAGTTTATATACCTTTTTTTACGTGTATTAAATGACAGTAACATTGATGATTATCAATGACATTGATACTAATACTAATACTAATATCGATACCGATACTACTACCACTACTACTACTACTAATAATAATAATAATATTGATAATAATAATAATAGTCAAACCAATAATGGTACCAAAGTTTTCAGGATATTGAATAAGATATTCGATATCATTTATAAGTTTTAGTTACATCATATTATTATATGCATACGTATAGACACCAATCTGTTTGTGCATTACTTTATATATATGCGTTGTACACTTGAATAATCACCACCCATATACAATAAAAATTAACATATGTAAATTTATAGTTGCATTCAACCAACTTCTGATAATATGGATACACGAAATATTCCAAGAGTGTTGTGAACAATTGGAATATATATATATATATATCCGTACATTAAACAATGAAATCAATCAATTTTTCCATTGTGCTGTATAAATAATTAGATTGAAAAAAATCTCTATTATTTAGTACAACGGTTATTAGTGAATTGTAAACTAGAATGTTGTATACACATCCAGGCTACTTACATATATGATACATAGTTTTATTTCATTTGAAATTCTTTAGGTGAATAATTATTTTGTAAATCGAACTAGGGAATCTTGAATGAACATTTTTTTTTGCTGAAGGGGTCTTTGTGGATATCATGAGTCAGTTGAAGCTAGAACACCATGAAAAACCTAGAAGCACTGGAGTTCCACAATAGGACGAAACGGCTGTTCAGTACTTTGTTTTAGATTACCATTGAGCTTAGAGACTAATGACAGAATTTCTTTGTTTGTTCGTTTTATTCATGGAAAACTTGAAATAACGTGGATGACAGAATTAAATATTGATTAGGATAGATTTTGAAGTACTTCATTATGTAAAAGATTGAATGTTTAGTTTTTGATAAGTGAAAATGCCTATTAAAGTATATGTCATAATAGCTAAAATGGTAAATTACAAACCCCTTGTGAAATACAGATATATATGTGTGTGTATGTGTGCAAAAATAGTATTATATTTTTTAAAAATTTCACACAATAGTACACATCATTTGTGGAGGTTTATCTACTACCTTCGGTGATATTCACGATTGTAATCGATCAGTCTGTGTGTCTTGCCAATAAGTGTTAGCTGAAACGGTACCTACGTTTAGTGAAGTTTTCTATCAATTACCGCCAACAAACTAAAAGATGTTTCGGAATAATAAATATTTGGGCGCCGAGTTAATGTGCGACATTAAAAAGGAAGAATGTATTTGTAAAATCTCAGCGAAAGCTTGGACCAGATTGCCAGGCGAAACGTTGGATTTACTTCAAATTCATTCACTGAGATATTACAAATACATTTTTCCTCTTTAATAAAAGATGTTTCATTTTCATAATTGATTAATTATGTACCTATGTAGTTAAATAAAACTATGAGTTGTTAACGGAGATAAATAATAGAAATAGCATCGGTGATATTAACGATTGTAATCAATCAATCTGTAATGGAATTTGTGTGTTCTGAATGGATAACCTGGATATTTATGCTTAGTCATGAGATTTTACTAAAGTTGAACAATAGCTCAAAACACCAACATTAGGATACAAAGAGGCACATGCAATAGACAAGTTCACAAAAATGTTAGATTAACATGAAAATCAACACCATTCGATAACCAATCGGTTGTAAATATCTCAAATTTACAAGAGTTTAGTCTCTGCTCAAATACCTCTATGGCAACACCTCAGACTATGAGACTGGATGATGAGATTTCATCTCCATAAAAACAGCAGTTATGTCTTGCTGACAAATGCTAGCTGGCACGGTACCTAGGTTTAGTGAAGTTTCCCGCCAATTACCGCCAATAAATTAAAAGATGTATCATTTTCATAAAGATGAGATTTCATTAATTGATTATGTACCTATGTAGTTGAATATAACTATGAACTGTTAGCTGAGATAAATAATAGAAATAGCATCGATTAGTCAATGAAATATTTTAAGAACTCATACAATAAATGACAGCTTAGTAGCAATAACTCAGTGTGCTCGTGCTCACTATGTTAATTGTCATGGTGAAGACCTTCAGTTGAGTGCATCACGTATATACATATGCTTGTGTATAGAATGGGGATGCTGATGACAGATATACATACTTGATGCTACAGTTGTATACAGTAGAGTATATACTTATTCGGGGTTTGATATGGTTTATCCAATGTTGTTCTGGTGAATTTCGTTTGACATAGTTTGTTTACATGCTGTGATGAGTGTGGTTAGTATGGTGGTGATGATGATATGTTATTGATAAATAGTGTGATAGTTAGACAGATGAGTCGGTTGCCCCATTTTGGAGTAGTCGAGCGGTTTGGTGCATCTGACTCAAGAGTGGTCTGGTACATGAAATGGGAGTGGGTCTGAATCATAAGTCTGACAACATACTAGCTTTATTAATGCTCATATCTTAGAAATTCGAATAGTAGTAAAACTATGAGCTTATTATAAATATCAGATTAACACTTATGGTAATATTCGATTGCTTTTCAGTTAGTATATTTGAATGTTTCCTTCATTTATGCCTAGTCTATTTCATAACAAAACAAGTTTATTTGGGTATTTACTAATATCTAAGCTACTATAAATAGTAATCCCTAGTTGTGTGACCCTCTCCCCGTTATTGTTATTTAATTTGATTGTTGTTTTACATACCAGCGTTAATCTAAATTTTTTTATAACTCATTACTTGGGACAGTTTTTACAACTCAACATTTAATTTGAGCATTATGGTTTCATAATTTGAATTTAAACGTTTATATAAAACATATATACCTCATAAACGTGTTAATATTGATCAGAACCGATTACGTCATGGGTCAGCATATCTACATTATTTCATTACTGAACCCATGATGATCGAAAATGATGCAACTGATCAAACAATTAAAAATTCTTCATTCTCAACATGGAACACTAATTAATTCAATCAGAAACTATACATTTATACTCAATATTATCTACTGTAAAAACTTTTTACAGATTTTTGAAACATCCGGGTTTGTAATGAACAACATTTGGAACAATTATGTTTATTGCTTATTCTGTACACACATAGTTTTAGGCCGAAACATTACTTACGCCTATTACTCCCAATGGAGCATAGGCCGCCGACCAACATTCTATAACCCACTCTGTCCTTCCTTTCTAGTTCTATCTAATTGTTACTCATTCTTCCCATGTATGTCTCCGTTTCTCGGCGCAATGTGTTCTTTGTTCTTCCTCTCCTCCTTTGGTCTTAAGCATTCCGTGCGAGGGCTTGCCTTGTGACGTAGTTGGGTGCTTTCCTCCGACTTGAGGGGGGCTACTGCCAGTTCCAAGTCCGGATAAAGATAGAGGGTTGGGCATGGGGTTAGCGTTCCCATCCCGTAGAGAAATGCTAACCAAAAAATAATTCAAATGATGAGGCATAACCTATGTTCATTGCCAAACTGGAAATAAACACTGAAATAAATAAATAAATCCAATATAAAACTTATTTAATGAAAATACTACTTCTAGCCATAGTGTATAGTGGACACACTATTCATCCTTGATCAATGTTTTGATGTCAAAACTATTTATTATTTAAGGGAGAGATGAATTAATTTCATGTTAAAAGTTTCTTTTTATGTTTACAAATCTTCTTGTCGTCATCAATATTGTTATTTTGATTGCTTCATTGCTAGACTACCATTAGAGGTTATTAAGAAGCTTTCGAAGTTTAGTATGAATGCCGATGACACAACTGTTTTTTTTTTGTTGTACTTGTCAACCGGGTAAAGGTTACATTTTGTTACTATTTTTAGTAAAATGATTTTTGTAGAAAGATTTTCATGATGGATAACTAACTAGCTAACTTTGATCACCATGGGGTTTTATTCATGTATGTACATGTGTACATGTGAAGGTATATTTTAGAAAAAAATATGGGATCATAATACATTAGTAATCAGTATAATGATCATTTGCTAAAACGATCAATAATAACTGAAGTGTGATAAAAAAAAGGTGAGAAATAAACGATTCACTCTAATCATGAAAAAGTGTTTATATCCTCCTATGTCTGAAGGTTAAATGTCTACATCACTTTATAAATCCATTTATTTTCATTCTTTATTCTAAATTATTATTCTATTCATGAAATTATTAACGTAAATATTTTCAATAGTTGAAATCATGAGTCAGTTGAAGCTAGACCAACACGGAAAACCTAGGAAGCACTGGACGGCTGTCTCGTTCCAGTATGGGGCTCCTCAGCAGTGCGCATCCACGATCTCGCCCCTCGCGAGATTCAGTTATTGCATATTTATTGTTTGAAAAATGAACCAACTGCGATAGATTCAAACATTTGCGTTCAGAATGATGGTAAATGACATTTACATAGATTACTGCTCCAAATGCCCTGGTACGACCGTTGGTAAGGAGAGTCCGCTCTCCCTCTTCAAATGCTCTCACATGGTCACGCGTATACAGAAACTAGCAAGGAAGTCCTACTCGTGGCGGGGATGTTGTTTACAAAGCTGAGAGGACAAAAAGCGAATGTTCGGCGCTTTAACCGGGTCAGTGCACACGGAAGATCCACCTAGGGTAGTTGGAAAACCCTGATTCAAAACCAATAGTGTACATGGGATTCAGGATCCTGAAGGAACAAATGGCGTTGGTCACCGACTACCATGAAACTGCATCTCCTGACATTGCTCCACTGTCTTATGGATCATACCTTTATGTCGAATGCTCGGGAAGTGACCCCCTAAGAAAACTACCTGCTTCGGTTTGGACACCCATGCAGTATCCCAGTCCTCACACAAATCGGATGATTTATATGGAGCGTATGCATTCGATAAACATTTACTAATTGGTTTTCGCATTTAAACTCTAAAATAATTTGTTTAAGAAGATTAACCATCGAAATACATTAAACAACATCTATTTATTAAGTCAACTAAAACGATAATTAAAAACAATCGTGAGACAGCCTGATTCTGTTAACGTGTTCTCGTTGTTACGACGGTTGTAAGTTAAATAATTATTGACAAGTACAGCATAATTAAACATTATGAAGTTTACAAGTTTGCCTGGGGGAAGCGCGTGGAGACCGTTGAATGTCATAGTTTATATCACGAATGTATTGTGCTTCAAGTTGCAAATATAAACCATTGAATGTAAACTTAGAGGTCTAAAGCTAAAGCATTTTCAAAGAGATGAATGTACAATACTCAAAAGTCTATACTAGAGCTAAATATCTATTCAATGCTCCTTGGTACATAATGGTTATCTGATTTAGATCACTCCATAATGTAAACTATGAAATTTGAAATTCTGTCTTCTCTGTTTCATTTCATAGTTTTAAAATTAGGTTCAAATCATTGATAAATAAGTGTATACAATATCGATATTTTTTTATTGAGATCCTGAACCGATTGACCTTAGACCACCATTGAAAACCTGGAAAGACTGGATGGCCGTTTCGTCTTATTGTGATCTAAAATCAATCGGTTCAGGATCTCAATCAAAAACGTAATAATCTCCGCATCCCCTATACTGATAATATTGATATTCTAGGTATCATAACCAAGGTTTGACTTGATAATTTCGAATAAATTGAGCATTGGGTAAATTATAATAAATTAGTTAATATATTTGCAGTATCCCAGTGAGTAGAAAAATTAGAATTTTTTTGTTTCGTGACTCAGTGTAAACCACTTCTTCAGAGAACTTATTTTACTCATTGGGATCTTACAAATATATTAATTTATTTATAATATCGATATTCATATGAAACTGAATTCAAAGATTTTCATTATACATAACATTGAAATATCTTCCATACGAAACCTGACCAGAAAAGCATAAACCAAGAGAATTAGGATAAAAGTTATCGTATACACACAACTCCATCTCATTAAAATAACGCTGACTCATAAAAATCGTTTATTATTTATCCAATCTGTTTTGTTATATATTATCCTTGAAGTATACCAACATTCAATTCCATATCTTAGACTAATGTTGGGCATGGTTGGAAGGAAGTTAGGGGTGACCAAACCAAAACGTAGCATCAGTGCTTGATGTCACTAACTTCTGGTCTGAGCCATGTTGGTAGATGCACACTACTTGGTTGAGGTCTGCGTGACTATTGTAACCAATGGTTGGAGACTCTTGGTGACATGGCTCAGAATCAATCACAATGACGTAGGTGTATACACTCTATGTCTTCTCTTAAACTGTCAGATTAAAATCGCTTCATATCTTTCTTTCTACGAACTAATTCCTTCTTTCTTTAATATATCCTTGCGTGAAATCTTTCCTTTATATATTACACTATTGAGTTAATTGCTTCTATGAATCTGGTGTTCGTCTTGCTGTGCTAATGTGTAATGGCAACTTAGACCGATGCACATATGTGCCTGGTCCTATGTTGTAGCTGACTGACTGACTGATATCTTAGATACATCTTTTTTTAATTTGTCTGATTAAATAATCTTATCGACATACAAAGAAAGTGCATCATTGAGTTAGCAACAAAATATTTTATAATGTAACTAATTTAAACAAACATATTTTATAATAAAAAAACAATTAAAATGCATGGGAACAAAAATAAAGTGTTAGAATCTGTCATCCTTTAATTTCAATGTTCATTAATAAATAGGTTCAATTATCAATGTGGATTGTTTGGGAATGATAAATGAAAAAGGTGTGAGAAGAATGTTAATTTAATTTCGATTATTTCACAATTTAAATAATCCTGAATTACTAGTTTAAAGATTTAAGATTAATCTTTTATGTATGTGGTCTAATAGGTTCGGTAAGAAGCTAAGTGAATTGCTGAAGATTAAACTATGGGTAACTCCTGAGAACTGTTAACGAACTAATATTCTATTTATCTTCTTATTGTATAACGATCCAGTAATATGGATTATGTATATCTATATACCTCTTATTATAAGCTTCATTTTGACAGACAGACTATTATGGTACAACTTACTGTTCTTAATTTATACCCAGTTTATTGATTACAGTCTCCTATGTTCACAGCTTCATTTTGGTTTGATCTTGTATAAATGTTATTTCGTATTTCATGATACGATGTGGTCTGTTTAGCTGGTATATAAACCATGTATGTTTGAAATAAATGATTCTCATGGTGGGAGCTGTTATTGGTGTTCTGGACTCAATTGGGTGGGCTAGGAGAACAAAGAACCAATAAAGGCGCTAAACTGTTCATACCGATTGAACGTCATTGGTTTAGCACAATACTAAGATTGAATAAATCGTATTTCGATTGACTAATAAGTCACGTGATAAGTAACCGGTTTTATTCACAACATGAATAGCTTATGGTAATTGCTAAACTTAAGGAGGTAACAAACTAATGATAGTGTACATATTTTTCCAAATAGTTATTTTAAAAATAAATCTACTATTCATTTGGTATTGTTTGCCTGAATCTTCACATTGATGTTTGGAACTGCGATTGATCAGTCTCTTATTGGTATATGTGCATTTTGTACGGATTGCTTCGACATTGCCTTTATTTACAAGCATTGAAAGTAAAGATGGGTAGTGGCTAGCAGTGGGATGAAGGATGCTCGTTTTGTCGTATTTGGGATTTGTCGGCTGGATGTACCTGCATCCCAGAGTTAATGTCTACTCCGGAACTCGAACTTAGTACTGTTCACTTCAAACACCACCACGTTATTCACTTAGTTACTGATAACCACTAGCTTGTGCGATGTGGTGAAGTTTAAATTCACTTGACATTGTTTGTTTGGATCTTCCTATTAATTGTTAGGACTGAAATTAATCAGTTTCTACAATTACTCAGTTTTACTTTACATCTGAGAAATTAGAAAATTGCAACTTTGCATTTTTTGTTCTAATTTGGGGAATATTTACTTTGAATTCATCTGATTGGTCGAAATGTAATGAATATGGCCTTGTTTAAGGTAATTTTGTGCAAAATTACACATTGGATTTGTAAAATATAAAAAAACAATGTTTGTACGTATCCCTTTAAGTTATCCTTTTAAACTTTCATTGTTTTCTATTCCTGGTTTTATTTTAATTGCTTTGTATTTTCTTATCTCTTCTGTTCTTCATTTACCTCTTACGGAGTTTATAAGAATTCTACATTTAATATCTAATACCTACTACTTCTCTCTATGTTGTGAGTACTACTTATATTGACATAAGTAGTATATAACACAGGTCAGAAATGTAATGTCTGGCAGCAGAAGATTGGGAAGATCAAGAAAGGAAGAGCGGGAATAGAAAGCAATTAGTAAAGAAATGCAAGAACAATGAAGTCCGAGACAATTATTGAACATTTTTCAAATTAGGTATTATAGTATGGTTTTTCTATTTTACCAAGTAACTCTGTAATGTTGTGTTAACTATAATTCGGTTGTCCTCACTTGTGTTCTCCTTCACTACAATCTATCCTATACAAATGGTACACACCAGAACATTATTATTCTATTTTAAGGGTTAAAGCCAATTAAATATTAGTTTGATGCTAATATTGTTTCTTAATACAACATTAGTTAGTAGTAGTTATCAGATTAAGATAAAACCTTGATGTAAATTGAAAATCTGTTGATTGAATTGTTTAAAAAAGAGCTATTCTTCTTTAATAACATTTTTAATTGAGAAATTCTAGATTTTTGTTTCTTGTATTCAAGACTATACATTACAGGGGAGGATTGTAAATTAAAAATTGGTAATGATATTATTATCAGTGACTGGTTTTAGGAGGTATCTTCTGGAGTTCTAGTGAAAAGTCGTGATCATTGGAGTTCAATCAGGTCTGTTGTGAGATAGTAACTCATTGAAGATAATGGTGGAAGTGTCGCTCAATTTGGTGAATTAGTTGAAGTTAGACATTAACATCGTTGGATGCGGACTCAGTGGTCTAGAGGTTAAGCGTTCGCGCGAGAGACTGGTAGGTCCTGGATTGGGATCTCGCGAGGCAAGATCGTGGATGCGCATTGCTGAGGAATCCCATACTAGGATAGAACGGCCGTCCAGTGCTTCTAGGTTTTCCATGGTGATCTAGTTTCAATTGACTGATGAATTCAACTATTAAATAACATTAAAAGTTGTGTATATAAAAAGAAATTATGGGGTCTGTTCAATGAATTCTCAATTAGTTACAAATTGACCAGAAAATGAAGAACGGAGAACCCAAGTACTCACTTACTTACTTACTCACCTTTTTAGGCCTGTTACCGCTCGTGGAGGAATATAGGCCACTCACCAGCATTGTCTATCCATGTGATATATCGTAATTCAAATGAAGCTTACAGTTATCAACATATTTACCACTTGGCATAAAAACCACAGAACTCCATAATATTAAATAACCCGTCCCATCTGATATATAGTTAATGAGCAATAAGTATCTCATTTCCAAATCTTAAATGAATCATGAACCGAATTTACTAAATCTGTTCATTTATGAGTAGTGTTATGTTTTTTTTGAGCTAGAAGTTTTGATCTTTAAGTTTTCATTGTCTTTTCAGACAACATCTATAATAAATACCTCAAAAAGATGTGAACTATTAGAATTCTCCCAGTCTCACAATAGCCTGTTCTGTCTACGTGGGACTAGATTGATTGTTTACTTACTTGTGTTGCTCCTGTTTGTATGTTATTTTAACTTTCATTTGATCTCTAAGGTAGTAGGTATCTGTTATTTCATTTTTATTGATTGGTAAATCATGTCTTATTTGATGTGTGAGTGAATTAAGGGATTTATTTTTACTCTACTCAATAGTTTGAATGTTTTCCTAATCAGATTCATATCACCAGTTGTTCACATCTTTTGATATAAGCGAACAAATGTCAATAGGATTTAACAGTTAGTTGATATTCTGAATTGTCGCAAGTATAAATTGCTTCAATAAGTAAATTACTCTGTTATAAATGTCTTTATCTCACAATGCACTTTTAGAAAAAGTATATTTATAAGGTTTAAGTTAAGCATTCAGATAATTGAACTATATCTTAAACTAGTCGAAGTTCATTGATTTCATCATAATACATTCATTATTCCATGTGGTCTGTGTCAGCCGCTGATAAATAAGCTTCCTAAATGCCAGCCCAAACCATTTGTTTAAATGAGAAGACTTTATTAATTGGAACCAAATTGTGAACATACATACATACTCATCCATAAATATATATCTTTCCCCCTTAGGGAATACAGCTACATTTCAGACAATTTAATGTTCTCTTTATTTCAGAAAATGTAGTCGAACCTTGACCAATGGTGTGCGCTTGTATTTTGGTATATGCTTGATTAGCCTATCTCGTCAATATTGTAATTTTTTTATTGAGATCATGAACCGATTGATGTTAGACCACCACTGAAAACCTGGAAGCACTGGACGGCCGCTTCGTCCTACTGTGGGTCTCCTCAGCAGTGCGCATGCACAACCCCTAAACTGATATTATAATTAATGAATGCATTTTGTTTTTACAACTGAACTATAGAGTTTCTTTTAGTGTACGGATTTCTTGTTCAAATATGTTGATAATAAGTTTGGATCTTGGTAATAATATCAATACTTATTGAATTGGAAGTAGATTCAGCATGATCAAAATGTTTTTCCCATGAAAACTTTTCATCCCAAATTAGATTAGGCCTTTTTTCTCTGAATCACTGTCATTTATCAATCAGTTAGTTATAGTACACCTTGCATACTACTGAAGTAAATGTAAATGAATATTGCTTCATGGTACTATATTTTTTCAATAGTCGTTTCTAATCATATTGCCCAATTTAATAATGAAACATTTGCCATGTAGAAAAGGCTAACAAGTAGAAAACATTTTTGTGCCTTTCTATTCATACCTTTTAGGATTTAGTTGTATAGGTTTAAGCTGGTGGCTATTGTTGGCTGGCCAAAATTCCTAAGAAGAAAAACTAATATTTCCATGTCCTAGTACTGTATGAATAAATCTAACGATGTAAAAAATATTTTCTCGATTCGAAGAATCTTTTGAGGAAAAGAACATTTAATGATTTGATACTTGAATACTTGACACTAACTTTATAATCCTTGTGAGTGATACCTTCCATGCTTCTTATTTGAATCAACTATTTGATATATGACTTTCAGTGAAATCCAGAAAAGGCATTTCGTTATATAATAAATAGCGACAGAACAAACTACATCCTTTCATATCACCACTGCAATGCACGTATGTCCAGATGAAAAACTCTAGATAAGATTGAATGAACCTCCGAGATTTCACCGCTTACTTTTATCTAACTATGATATCGAAATATCCATGATAAACTATTCATATTAATTAAAATAATTCATTTGTTTGTATTTAGTGAAATGACCATTTGGTTAATGGCAGACAGAACTTATTAAACACCTGTTTCATAATCTTAAAATTAAAAGATTAATCTTTTGTTCTTCTTCTTTTTCCTTACAAGGATGAGTTGCTTTGCTGTGTGTTTCAGCATTATAATTATTATCATGTGGTTAAATATTGACTTTATCATTTAATTTGTTACCCAGTGAATAAATTTTTAAATCTCTACATGTTTGGTCAGTGTATTTTTTTTTAGCAAGTTAGTTTTCTATGGGATGAGGTCACTAACCTCATGCCCAACCCTCCTGCTTTATCCTGACATGGGATTGGCAATAACCTCAGAGTGGCTCCAGATGGAGATAAATCTCTAAACAATAACATAATTTTCTCAGGAGAAAATCTGAAAATAAGGTTTTACTTTTTAAAAAACATGTAGTAATACAATTAGTATTTCTTTACTTCAGAATGATAGAGTATTTCTTATTATTGACATTATATTTATACTTTGGATATCTGAACGAGTTCACTAATGTTGACAATGATTCAAACTTAATTTGTAATGATTTTGATAAAGATCTGTATAGCTATAGAATATCCATCTTTTAAGTTGAATATTGTAATACAACTTATATGTAGAAAGAATTGAATATTTGATAGGTGTAAAACTTTCACTTTTACTATATTGATGACAACAATTAATCATTCGTTAAAATTACAAATATTCTTAACGCTATAGAAAGATATTTTTTTGGTTCTCGTTCTATATAGTGCAAGAAAAAAGTCATTCATTTTTGATTTTTGCACAAAACATTCAAAAGTGGATCCTAGCAACCCGGCTGACTCATCCCCCCTCACACTGTACTATTACCTCGATTATCATAAATTTTCCAAAGTAACCACTTCACTCCTCCTATATGCCCTGGTACGACCGAGAGTGGGGAGAGTCAACTCTCTCTCCAAATTCTCTCACATGGCCACCTGCATATAACCATTTACAGGGAAGATCTACTCACTGCATTCTCACGGCATTACTGTTGTTTATGAAATTGAGAGAACGAACAGCAAGTGTTCGGCACTTTAACCGGGTTGGTGGAAACGGAGAGTCCACTCGGGGTAGTTGGAAAACCCTGATTCAAAACCAATAGTGTACATGAGATTCAGGATCCTGAAGGAACAAATGGCGTATGAACCATATGTTGGTCACTGGCTACCATGAAACTGCATCGCTCCACTGTCTTATGCATCAGACGTTTATGTCGAAGGATCGGGACGTGACCCCCTAAGAAAATCACCCGCTTTGGTTTGTACACCCGTGCAGTATCCCAGTCCTCACACAAATCGAATGATTTATGTGGCGCATATGTATTCGGTGACTCTTTGTACCAATATTCATTTGTTCAAATAAATAAATAAACCACTTCATTTTTAATCACTTTGAAGAAATTTACAACTATTAGGTTTGCTAGGGTCTTTTACAATCTATCGTCAATGTCCACTTAAAATTGTTTAGGTGAGACTATAATTTATGGACGACCTTTTAGCGACGCTGAAGTGACCTTGAGAGTGAACAACTTCTAATTAGGACTAAATGAGGGTTATAAAACAGTTAGAATTCGCATTTACAGTTGATGATTAGGTTTAGGAATTAGATTTAGGGTTTTCATCACGAACTGACATCAGTTATAATGCCAAAACTCTATTTCGCCAAATGTATGAATGAATTCCGCGCCCAAATTCGTAACTCGTTATCATATATCTGATTGGTTCGTCCATAAATTATAGTCTCGTCATTGTTTACCTTACCAAATCAAATTTCTATCATTTAACATAAAGAAAGTCGAATTTAAGTTTATCCATTTTTCAAAACTAATGAATTTTAATAACTTATGTATTTCTATTATTTTTTTTCTTCAGAAATCACCTATATTACGGTTGCTTTAATCAGCTAATAAAGGAAACAATGTCATTTATTTGTAAAAAATCATCCTACTTATTATTCAATCTATTTTTCTATAATTTTATTCATATTTATAATGTTGTTAATTTTTCCGCTTCGGCTGTGCATCAAACGAATACCACAATGTATCTTACATCTGGATATGATTCTTCTCATTCACTTCACTTTCCACCATCAACTATTTCTTCTTCTTCTTCTTCTTCTTCTTTGTCGTCGTCGTCTTCGTCATCTACAGAACAAGATCAATTAAATTTATTCCATCTAATTGAAGAATCTCCAAATGGTACAGAGATTATTGGTGTATCTAAATATTTACATCAATATATTTCAGTTAGTTTACAACAGTTTCTTACAATGAATAATATAAAAATAGATGTCAATAATAAAAATTTCTTAAATAATGATAAGTTTCAATTTAATTTTCAATTACTCGATATACATGATCCTTTAACAAATGCATTACATTTAGATCCAATAAATGGTAAATTAACAATTCAAAAACGTATTGACCGTGAATCTATATGTAGCGGTGGTAGTGTAAACGGCAATGGTATCAACAATAACATTATGATTGGTAGTAGTAGTAGTAGTCATAGTAGCAGTTCACAATTTCCATTGAATAATCGTCCATCAATATTTTTACAAAATAATAATAATAATAATCCTATGAATAGGATATCAATTAATTTAAATAAAAAATGTATTAAAACATTGAATATTTTATCAACAATACAAATAATAGAATTAAATGAAGTCAATATTAAAAAAATACCTATCAATTTATTGATTATCGATATAAATGATAATAAGCCAATATGGTTATCAATTAATAATGGAATCAATTATAATAATAATAATAATAATCATTATAATTATACTACTACTACTACTAATGGTAATAATAATCATAATGATATACCAAATATCATTGTACAAATATCAGAGACACCAAATAATATACAAATAATGCATGGAATAGATGATCATTCGTCAAGTATAAAACAAAGATATCAACAATCACGAATCAATTTACCACGTGCTTATGATCCTGATGAAGGAATTAACAGTCAATTAACATATCATCTTCAATCAATAAAGAAATCATTAGATTATAAACATAATTATGATATTAATCAATCCAATAATCATAATGATGATGATATTCCATTTATGATAGAAGATATACCTAATAGACCATTAGAATTAATTCCAACTATAAATTTAGATTATGAATTAAAACAAAATTATGAATTTTATTTATTAGCTATAGATTCTGGTTTACCTAAACGAACTGGTACAGCATTAATTAAAATCAATATTATTGATATTAATGATCATTCACCAATATTTAATCAATCAATATATTATCCATTAAATCAATTTATTAGTGAAAAAACATTACCTGGTACAATTATCATAAATTTAACAGCAACAGATCAAGATGTATCATCCATAAATAATCGTATACATTATACAATGATTCCTGGTACATTAGCTATGAATTATTTTAATGTACAATCAAATGGTTTAATTATATTAAAACGTTGGTTAGATTATGAAACTATGGAAACAAGTACAATAGATAATCAAATTATATTAAATTCATTATTGTTTAATAAACCAACACAAACAACACCATTAAATAATAATAATAATAATAATAATAATAATAATAATAATAATAATATAGATATTAATACAAATCAAAATTATAAAAAACAATTTATATTTCAAGTGAAAGCTGTCGATTCTGCACCTCAACCATATGAACTTACTAGTACTGCTGTAGTTATCATTCCTGTAATTGATGAGAATGATGAAGCACCAATTATAACTGTGAAATTTCTTGGTACATCAGAAATGACAAGTTATGGTGAAACAGGTAGATAAATGGTATTATTAAGTTATAATATTCTATTCATTACTTAACTACAAAATGGAGTTGATAAATTGGGAACCTCATTAAGTGATTATAAGGTTTGATTGATTTAGATAAGTATATTGTAAACAAGTTATAATTAACTGGTCACTAAATAGTGACCATTGTATTGTTTGTCTAGTCATTTGTTGCTGGTTGAATTCTATAGATTAAGATATAATATGGTTCCTAGTCTAATTCACTCAACAATGTATGGAGTTTGTTTTGATACTGGATGGCTGAAGGTAATCATCAGAAAACCATGTATTGCTAGTTGGCATCCGACCTCAGAGTGTACACACATCTTAAAGGGAATGAGACTATATGGTAGATTCGAACCAGGGTGAGGTTTTCAAATACTCACTGTTTAATCAAAATAACTGTTTGTCATTTAGGAGGCCAGTTACGGCTGAAATATCTCATTGGTAACGCCTCAGACTGAAATGAGATAATTTGGGCTAAAATCCGTCAGGGTACTAGTTCTCTCAACACATTAGGTGCAACATGTTGACGACCATTAACTGGAACAAAATCTAGGTATTAAGTTTTCTGTAGACTATGTTCAATAGTCTAACGCATAAATTACTGATGACACTAAATTCAATCAGAACAGAGACTGTAGATGATGTGGTAATTTCTCACGTTTTTCAAGCTTCCTTCTCTAGTGTGATAACATTTCACTGTTTACATTCCTAATTACAATTATCCAGTTAACTGGTAATTAAACTCATTTTTTGGACTTGAAAATGCTCATCCACAATCTCATGTATAGGATCAGGTCTAGAATCTTCACCTCTTATAAAAAGTACATCAGTTAACTATATAGATGCTTATCTATAACGAAATGCAAGACAGGTACTCTAGAGTTTAGTGAACATCTATGACCTGTGTAACTCATTACAATTGAATGCAATTCATCACTCTACATCAACTTCATTGATTACAAAAAAGCATTTGATAGCGTGGACAGGACAACACTATGGAAACTCCTTCGACACTGCGGAGTGCCTCAGAAGATAGTCAATATCATACAGAGTTCATATGATGGATTACACTGCGAAATCGTGCATGGAGGACGGTTGACAAAGTCGTTCGAAAAGAAGACCGGTGTCAGGCAAGGTTGCTTACTCTCACCCTTTCTCTTCCTCCTGGTGATCGACTGGATCATGAAGACGTCAACATCCGAAGGGAAACACGGGATACAGTGGACTTCTAGGATGCAGTTGGACGATCTAGACTTCGCAGATGATCTGGCCCTTGCATCCCAAACGCAACAACAAATGCAGGAGAAGACGAATAGTGTAGCAGCAGCCTCAGCAGCAGTAGGTCTCAATATACACAGGTGTTTATCAATAGCTGTTTACGCAAAATACTTCGGATCCATTGGCCGGACACGATCAGCAACAACCTATTGTGGGAGAGAACAAACCAGATCCCAGCGGAGGAAGAAATCAGGAAGAAGTGCTGGAAGTGGATAGAACACATATTAAGGAAAGCACCTAAGTGCGTCACAAGACAAGCCCTCACATGGAATCCTCAAGGTCAAAGGTGGAGAAGGGGAAGAACAAAGAACACATTACACCGGGAAATGAAGATAGACATGAGAAAAGTGAACAAGAATTGGATGGAACTAGAAAAGAAGGTGGAGGACAGAGTGGGTTGGAGAATGCTGTTCAGCGGCCTATTCTCCATTAGGAGTAACAGGCGAAAGTAAAGTAAGTGTAACTCATTAAAAAATAGTGAAACGTTTGCTCTCCAGTATAATCCAATGATATCTGTTCTATTTTTCTAGAATAAAAGAAGTTTATAAATCCGTAAATCCCAAGTCAACTATTGAACATTCACATTGTTCGGATCTTCAGTCAGATCTCATATGAGGTCAATAGCCTTGTACTTTGTCTCAGTTCACAATAATAATATTTAGATTCTAACGGCAAATGATTTATTGGTGAGCAAACTAACTCTCAACCTGATAAATCGGATATCATTACACCAAATCTTTTTATTTTGTTAAATTCAAACAGTGATACTCAATGTTAATTGATTTAGTATGTAAACAACGTTTACTACGTTCAAAGCTAACAACCAATTCTCATTGAATCTCATCTCTCTTCACCTATATTTTCTTTAAAATAAACTCAAAGACAAAGTATTTGCATTGTATGATGTTTCTAATTTTGATACGATGTTAACTGTCTACACAGAAAAATTGTGAACTTATTTACTCGTTTATGTTTAAGCCAACAAATAACGCTAGTCTTTATTACCAAAGGTTATATTTAGTGCCTATTTTCGTGATTAGATAAACATCGACTGGTCCTCCGCTATCTAAGTCAAAGACAGTGTCATTGATCACAACTAAAAAAATATTGTTAGTATTGTATAGTATGAACCTTTTAGGATAGTTACATATATCAGTCACTTCAAGTACATTATTTCTAACTAAAATTTATGGTGTAGGAGTAGGTTGAAAGAAAGCTAGGGGCGCCCAGACTAAAACATGGCACAAATCCATGAAGTCACTAATAAGTGAACTGAGCCATGTTGGTAGATGTAGACTACCTGGTTGGGATCCGCCAGGCGATAGTAACCGATGGTTAGAGACCTTTAATGACATGGCTCAAAATCGTTTTCAGTGGCGCAGGTGCATCCACTCTTTGTGTTCTCCCAAATTCTAATCTTCTGAATTCTTCATGTCCTTTGTTTTTCTCTTTCCAAATTTATTTCACTAGATTATACTCATTGAATAACCTCTTCAAACCCTAATCTTTTCGATTACTGATTATACTTTTACTTCCTCTACTGTAGGAAGCAATTTCCTACAGGTGTAACTCTAAGCTATTCTCTAGACCGTCGAACACAGAGTCTTGGTCTAGCCAAAGTCAGAACAAGTAAGCTATTTGGCTTGATAAACTTTATCTGTTTCTAAAACATAAATTAACACCGTTAGTATACAGAAATAACATACCGAATAGTAGCTAGAGGATAGGAAAAATGAGTCAACAAGGCAAATAATGTTTTATAATGAACATAAAATTGTGATTGGCGAATAAACAAGACATAGTCATACAATGTCAAAGAAAGTTAATGTGGTGGTCGGCGTTTCACTTTATCATTGGTGAGTTCGTTTATCGATCACACCTTACATCTGTCACTACGGGATTTGAATCGGCAACTGCATCTCTGTGCTAATATGTTATGGCAACTCGAACTGATGTACGTACATACGAAGTTCTACGTTGTTACTGACTGACTGGCTGACTGAAACTTTATACACTTCAGAAGTAAGAATCATTTTACAATGATTTTCAGCAAGTACAAAAAACAAACAAACACTACACTGATTTAGATAAAAAGAAAAGACATCAAAATCAATATTATTCGTCTTCTATTTACAATCGTCATTTGAATTTCAATAGTTTACTATTAATTGCTTAAATTAAAATTCCATGTTTTAGTTTGATATAGAATCGGGATAACTATTATTATCTTGACTAAAATATGATATTTGGATTTACTTCAAGTAGATAGGTATATATATATATATATATATATATATATATATATATATATATATATATATATATATGAATATCAACTATATATCTTATTGTAGGCCACTACACATAGAATTTGGACATTTATATTTATACATTATTTAGGGAAAAAAACATTTTTCTTTTCAATAATTAATAATTTAATTTAATCGTCGAGGTTATGAGTCAATTGAAACAAGATCACCATGGAAAACCTGAAAGCACTAGACGGCCATTTCATTCTATTGTGGGACTACTCAACAGTGCGCATTCACGATCCTACCTCGCGAGATTCTAACACAGGGCCTATCAGTATCGCACGCAAGCGCTTAGTCACTAGACCACTGAGCCGGCCGATGTCCAACCATGTTAATATCTAAATTCAACTAATCCACGAAATTGAGAGACACATGCACCTTTTTCATCAGTGAGTTACTATCTCACAACTGACCCAGCTGAACTCCACTGGTTATCGCTTATCACTAGAACTCCATGAAATACCTTTTGAAGCCAGTCACTAAAGAGCAAATGTTAATTCATATCAGAAGGGATTTTTGTGAATATTATAGTGATTTTAATGATTGAGATCATGATTCAATTGAAGTAAGACCACCATGGAAAACCTGGAAGCACTGGACGGCTATTACGTCCTATTGTGGGACTCCTCAGCAGTGTGCATCCGTTTATTTATGTATTATTCAAATCAAATTCGAAGAAAAAATTACTACCTTTTATTAGTTTTTAATTTATACCCAAAAAACAGAGTAAATTCATTAGTTTTTGCTGTATGTTTCAGACTTATCTGTAGTGTATACCTCGTTCATTTGATATTCATGTAAATACGACACTTGCTGATAAATAAATTGATCTTGAATGCCGTTACATGTATGAGGAAAGTTGTCACATCTAAGTTACCCAAACAATTGTAGGATACTTCTTGAAGTACGTGAAAAAGAAACCAGGTTGGGAGTGGTTTTGACAACCTAAGGGTGTGACCTTCAAGCACACGGGACAGATTATATACAGGCTTTTATTGATTAGTTCTTAATATATTAGCTTTTAATTTAAAGGTCTTACTGCTTGAGACTGAAATAAACGGGACAAGGTGGGGAGTATTACATCTAAACCCAAAATTTTCCACAATACCCTCTTTTCGTTTGAGGTGGGCAGGGTCACAACAGATACTGATTTCATAGTAAATATACTATTATTCAATCATGGAAGGTTAAAGTCAATTGTTTTATATTACTTAACACATTAATGCATCAGATTATTTCAATTATATAAAGTAGATCAAATAATTAGTCAGTCAACTTGATTTTTATTACTCTAGGAGTTGTCAAAGAAAATGTTCAACCTCCTATTCAATTAGCCTATGTACAAGTTCGTGATCCAGATTTCGATGGAAATGATCAAGTTAATTGTATTTTAACAGACAATGTGAACTTTTCATTGAAGCCAATTAATTCACTGGATCAATTTCATCAAAACAATGATAATTATCATGAAATCAATAATCATTTAGATTTACAATCATCATCACAATCAATTTCAGCTACAAAAAATGATTATATTTTAAATTTAATTACTAAACCAGATCGTGAAAAAAATCCTTTATATTATGTACGTATAAAATGTATTGATCAAGCGTCTAATTTTAATGAACAAACTATTCGATTACGTGTATTAGATATGAATGATGAACAGCCAAGATTTCAAAAATCAATATATCGATTTGATCTACCAGAGAATAGTGATAAACAATTGAAACCATTAGGATATTATCGATTGGATAAAACAAGTAATACTTATTTAACAAATCAAACATCTACAATAAAAGAAATTGTAGATGAACGGAAAGAATATAAATCTGAAGGAATGGATGATCGTTATGAATATCGAATAGGTCGTGTACTAGCAGAAGATAATGATCAAGGTGAAAATGCACGTGTTGAATATTATTTAGATGAGTACTTTTTAGAAATACGATCATCAGTTAGTTCAGTTCTACCTTCAGCTTATTTATTGATTAATAAACAAACTAGAGTAGAAGATAAGAACTTATTTATTTATCATAATGAAAATAATAATAATAATAATGATAATGATAATAATAATAATATTGAACATAGTCATGAACTAGTCAGAGTTGATCAATTATTCCGTATTGATTCACATACTGGTATATTATATGCATTGAAAAAATTTGATGGTGAAAATGTCGACATGTTTCGTTTTAATGTATTCGCTTTAGATCAACCAAATCAATTAACATCAATTCGACATAGTGGAACAGCTATAGTTGAAATCAAAATTACAGATGTTAATGATTGGCCACCATTATTTATATTAACAAATCAATCTAATATTAATCATACAGATACTAGTACTACTAATAAGGATAATATAAGTAGTATGAAAAATAAACAACAATATTTTAATAATTTATTTAAAAATGAAAATTTTATTATTGATAATCATTATCAAAATGAATTACATTTTGTTAATAATTATGTATTTCATATAAAAGAGAATAAACCAGCTTATTGGTTAGTTGGACGAATTATGGCAATTGATTTAGATATTGAAAGTAAAGCAATGACATACAATAATAATAATAATAATAATAATAATAATAATAATAATAATAATAATAATATAAACAAGATATCTCCTTCATCTAAAACACCATTCATTTCATCATCTTTATCATATATTACATTAAGAATATCAAATGATTCACCATTAATAATACGTCGAACATTTAATTTACATGCTACAAATGGTTATTTAAGAACATCAATGACATTAGATCGTGAAAAACAACATATTTATATATTTAATGTTATTGCTTATGATGGTAATCCATCTACTGTAACATCACAAACATCAACAGCTACAGTAACTGTAATTGTAGATGTAAGTAATATGGATGAATTTATTATATTAATGTATTCAGACACATCTATTTTTTAGATGAATGAAAATATATATCACAATAATTATTCGTTTCATACTCAAGTATCTAATATTTTGTACAAAGGTTATGAATAAGAAAAGTAAGGTGTATTTTAAATAGAGCTCCGCCTTAAGCCCCTCTGGGGCTACCGCTGGCCCCAAGCCTGATAAGGGAAGAGGGTTGGGCATGGGGTTAGCAACTCCATCCTGTAGAAAGCTAACCCGCTAAAAAAACGCTAACCAGAAAAAATTATTTAAACCACTTAAACTCTGCTCTGGGAGTCAGAAGGTCTTTATTTAGAAGAGTTATGACACCGCATGGTGAAAGCCGAATTCCTTCGGAAGCTACGAGGCTGATGCTCCTTCTGACAACCATAACAACCATTTATTTTGGCACATGGAATGCTCGTACAATGTGGGAGACCGGGAGAGCCTTTCAAATCGCTGCGGAATGGCATTTTAAATAGAATAAAATATATATGAGGTTAGTGACACGGAAAGTCTGGACTGTTGTATTTCCTACCTAGAATTGTTTGTTCTGGGTTAGATCCTTAGTAAGGTAAATTTGTACTGTTGTGATAAGTGTTAGGTTGGTCAGTTGTTTCCACTTTAATTAAACCCTATATGTAATATAAATTATATAAAATAATAATTTCACTGATTGTTTGCCCAATGGTTGTTGGCCTCTTGTAAGAATCTAACATTCCGAATCTGTCGATTAGAATTGCGAAAGTCTAAACCAATGATTATATTTGTCATATATATAAACAACATGTGAAAAATAATAAATCACATAAAGTGTAATTTACTTGGTGTTGTTTTACATGTATCTTCCTATTGTTATTTAGGACTGCAATTGATCAGTCTCTTATTGGCATTTGTTCATTCTGTGCAGATTGCCTCGATATAACCTTAAGTCACAAGCTTTTTAAGCAAAGATGGATAGTGACTAGCAGTGGAATCCGGTTTGACGCGCGTTTCGTCCTATTTGGGACTCGTCAATTGGATGTACCTGCATCGCAAAGTTGATGTTTACTCTACATAAAGTGGATTTTTGATAAAAATAGTTAACATATTAATATTAAATTTATGATAATTTTTAAATTGTGAATGACAAAACAATGACTGATGAGTAAAATAAAAACGTACAATTGCGATTGCATAACGACATAATAAGTTAGTCTAAAAATCAATTATCAAGGTTATAGTTGCATATATAAATATTTGTAATAGTTCTATTTGACTCATAGATGTGAATTGAAATATTTTTATTTGGCTTGAAAGTACATACTGTTTACTCATATAAGCTTGATTAGATCTTGATTAAACATATCAAGCCATTAACTGATACTTAATATTGAGTTAAACATGATCCTTTAAGCTCCTGGCGCGAGACTGATACGTCCTGGGTTCGAATCTCGAGGGGTGCGGGATCGTGGATGCGCACTGCTGAGGAGTCCCATACTAGGACGAAACGGCCGTCCAGTGCTTCCAGGTTTTCCATGGTGGTCTATCTTCAATTGACTCATGATTTCAATCAGTGAAATTTCTAAAAATCTCCACAAAACCCATTCTGATATTAACTAGTTGGCCATAGTAAAAGGAAAGGTTGAACATATTTCTTTTGGATGTAAAACTCTGGCTTTCTGAACCGAATAACAATTACTTCAGCCGTCTGTAGGATTCGCAGTCTGACGGAATTAGGTAGACCGCTGTTAACATGATAGATTATTGCAAAAGATTAAATTTGTATCTTTGTTCCATCTTATAATGAAGTGATTATTATAAGTAGGTTACTAAGATAGATACTAAAAGAAAATCATTATTACTATATATCGAATTTATATCCATTAAATAGAATAACACTAATTATACTAATAGTATTACAATAATAATTAACAGTTTAATCTAATTTATTTCTATTAAAGATAAAATGATTGAAAAGAAAAAAACGAAAAGGAAAAGAAAAACAATAGAATGTCTAATGAACTGTGTGTTTCATTATTATCAATTATTATTTTTGTTGTTGTATATTATATTTGAATTGAATCGGTAATAGTTTCAATAGTCTGTGTATGAAATTCACTTGGTATTGTTTTACTTGCATCTTCTCATTGTTATTTAGGACTGTAATTGATCAGTCTCATGTTGACATATGTGTATCGTGTGAGGATTACCTCGATATAGCCTTAAGTCATAAGCTTTTTAAGCAAAAATCAATAGTGGCTAGCAGTGGAATCTAGAATACGGGTCCCATCTTATTTGGAACTCGTCAGCTGGATGCACCTGCATCCTAGAATTGACGTTCGCCCCGGGGCTCGAACCCAGTACTGTTCACTGTTTGACGGCCTAATTATGAAGCTTTGATTATCAATTTAGACAAAAGCGCTCGTGCACGAGACTGATACGTCCTGGGTTCGAATCCTGCGAGGCAGGGTCGTGGATGCGCATTGATGAGGAGTGCCACAATAGGACGGAACGGCCATCCAGTGCTTCCAGGTTTTTTATGGTGGTCTAGTTTCAATTGACTCATGGTCTCAACTATTGAAATTAATACAATCTGCACAAAACCCCTTCTGACAATATTACGAGTGATTACTTTAAATAGAAGTGCATTGCATAGAAACCTATTTCTTTTACAATGTATCTAGTGAAAATAGTCCATAACTGAATGAGAGACAAACACAAATATAACTAACTAGATTAAATATGGGAGATCATATTGTGCCCAAACATCATTCTATTAAAATCCTGTTTTGATTCCACTTGTTATGGTCATTTTCATATTCTTGATCATTGGTTGCATAACTAAACGACTTTATATTTCACATAATTAGTTATCGCGATCTCCTGATCCAGTATCTAGTGTAGGGTAGTAAACTAGTGTTAATATCTAGAGTGTAATGTCTAATCCAGGTAGTTTGAATAAGACACGTGATCTACCGTTGTAAACATATATGACAAGTCAATTTGCTTTTGAAAAAGAAACATCTAAAACACAATATTTAGCATGTCATTAAGAATCTTTGAATTTTGCTGACTTCAAACTTGTTGGGAAGTTATATTAACAAGATGTAATTATATTTCTGAAGAAATTTATTCTGTTCCAAATTTTATGGACGTAAGTACTATTTCGATTAACATCTTAAGATCAATTAATATAGAAGATTAATAATCTTAATATTATTATTATTACTATTGTCATGGAGTATTATTATTTTGTAAGAAAGGATAAATGAATGAACTCTGTTATTTTGGTAAAATTATGTTGTTCAATAATAAATATCAAAAGACACAGATTATCTGTAATTTTGAATATTATGCAAACGTATTAAGTTATGCACTCAACTGGCTAATCACTAATGAACAAATAAGCAGTCGCTATGATAAATCTATCAACTAATTCTTTTACACAGGAATATTATTTCATGAGACTATTTTGATCAAATCTATCCGAAATTATTTTAGTACGACCAAGGGTGTGAAAAGTCAGCTCTCACTCTCCAAATACTCTTACATGGTCACGCGTATACAGTCACTGCCACGGAAGTCCTACTCACTGCATTCTCACGGCATTACTGTTGTTTATGAAATTGAGAGAACGAAAAGCGAATGTTCGGCACTTTAACCGGGTTGGTGGAAACGGAGAGTCCACTCGGGGTAGTTGGAAAACCCTTATTCAAAACCAATAGTGTACATGAGATTCAGGATCCTGAAGGAACAAATGGACTATGAACCAATTATTGGTCACCGGCTATCGTGAGACTGAATCTCCTGACATTGCTCCACTGTCTTATGGATCAGACCTTTATGTCGAAGGCTCGGGATGTGACCCCCTAAGAAAACCACCTGCTTCAGTTTGTGTACCCGGGAAGTATCACAGTTCACATATAAATCAAGTGACTTGTGTAGCGCATATGTATTCAATACCCCTTTGTACCAATATTTATGTATTCAAATAAATAAAATAAATAATTAGACAGACATATAAAAGTGTTCTATGTGTGTACCTATTTCAGATCGAATAGCACGTATACCTAAATAGGCTGACTAACTCAGATAAAGAGATAATCTGTAAGGAAGTATATACCTTTAGTTATCATTAATATGTCTTGCATGGATGAAGAATGACATCATTAAATCATCGAATAAAGAAATTATCGATTTTTGAACCGACGTATTTCAACTATGGGTTTCAGTTTCAGTAAGTTTACTTAAAATAAATAATTTACGATGGATTCTGATAAGTCAGTCAAAATACATTATCTCGAATAGTGTTATATTAAAGTTACTGAACCCTAATGACATAATAAATGCTTTTAAGTATGACAAAAAATCATCTGGATGAAAGATTCACATATCTGACCATTCAGAAACGATGAGCTAGTGTGTATACAATGTATACTTATGTATGAATGTACAGTTGTAAAATTGACCTTAACTAAACGTATTCTATTTGTATTCTTATGTAGTTATGTATATATTTGTCTAGCCAAGTGTTCTTCATTTGTTTGTTAAATAAATCTATGTTTCCTCGCTTTCACTTCATTGGAATGATTTATTTTTGTTGCTTCCTTGTTGTTGTAGATACATCAACTAAACTTTAATTTATTCAGTATGGCAGAATTACCATATTCTTTCATATTGATATGAAATGCATTATGGTTAAACATTTGATGTTTTATGAACGTCTTGTAATTATGGAAACTTTAAATGATCATCAGTTTAGGGTTTTTGGAGATTGTTAAGTTTTTGATTGAAATCATGAGTCGATTGAAACTAGATCACCATGGAAAACCTGAAAGCACTGGATGGCCGTTTTATCCTATTGTGGCACTCCTCATCAGTGCGCATCCACGACCCTGCCTCACAGGATTCGAACTCAGGACGTATCAGTCTCGCGCACGAGCGCTTTTGTCTAAACTGATAATCAAAGCTTCATAATTAGGCCTTCAAACTCACAAAAAATAACAAACAACAACAACATCATTATACGTCAATTATAAGATATAATTCATTTAAAATATAACAATACAGATATGATTCATTTATAAACTAACTATTAAAAACAAACAAACAAATGTAAATGTACATTCAACATGAAAGTGAATCATGTTTACTGAACAGATGTAGTTGATAATATAAAAAAAAATTAAAACAGACTAAATATATTTATTTATTTAAATAAAACATGTAACGCAAAATCTCAAATAAACCGCCAAATTTTTAAAAAAAATAAATAAAATTGATAAATGAATACAAAATGTATGACATCATTCATGGATAAACTATAGAACATCTGTGAAAAGATTTTTTTCTAGAAGATTCTCATAAATTCTAGTAAATATCTATCGTCATTATTATTTCATTTTTTTGATTGAATAATTGATGCCAATTCCTTTAAACAAAAATTTAAGAAAATCTCTGATATGTGATATATACTACTTATGTTAACAAATGTAAGTAGTGTCTAGGAACAGTCAGAATTGGAATGGTTATCAAAAGTATATTGACAAGAGAATGGGAAACAGTGAGTAATTTTTAATGACAATAGGAATGAAGGATTGATAAAGTTTATAAAAGACAACTGATGGAAGATGTGTTAATAATCTATTTAATGTATGGTTTTCCTCATCAAGACCTTATCCGTAACATATTCTCTTATATTATTGTGTAAATATAATCTGGTAAATTGACAGTGTTATACCTACTAAAATTTCCTATGACATTGATATCGATCCTCATACATTTCAGTATGAATAATTTAAGAAAATAGCAACATTAATTCACTTGGTATTGTTTTACTTTAATCTTCCCATTGATGATCTTTGAGACTGCAATTGATCAGTCTCTTATTGGCATATGTGCATACTGTGCGTATGGACTCGATATTGCCTTAATTTGAAGCAAACGGTACTGGGTTCGAGTCTCAAAGTGAATATCAACTCTGAGATGCAGGTACATCCAATTGGCGAGTCCCGAATAGGACGAGAAGCGCGTCAAACTGGATTCCACTGCTAGCCACTATCCATTTTTACATATCAACATTATAAGCAACACATATTATCCACTACTCTTAGTAGTATCTCGTCTAATGAATGTTAAATTATAAAGATTTTCGTTTTTCGGCAAAGTTCTTCTTTACGAGATAGAGTTGATAACCCCACACCCAACCCTCTTACTCTATACGGGCTCGGAACCGGCAGTAAACCTAGAAAACCTGTAAGTAGAGTTAGCTTCTTACGAATAAATACATAGTTCAATATCTTGTACGTTATATTCTCTTGTTCATATTCAAGAACGAACTTGATCAGTTTTTTTCTGATGAGTCCCGAAATGAACGACACACATGTCTTGAATTCCACTGCTGACGAACACCAATGTACTTTAATAGATACGTGTGTAAAAATTGCTTAAATGAGGCTTTTACAGCAATTAATAAAACATAAATTCTCATTTATGTTTTAATAACACAGATATTTTACTTTTCTAAAGAGATTTCCTCCCCCTTAACAAGGCACTAAATGATAATTTACCAAAGATTCTGTAAATTTTGTTTATCTTGTGTGTACCTTGCCTAATGAAGTAATTATTGAATACATTACTAAAAAGTTGTAATTAAAGTCTATATATACGTCTTATTGACTAGTTCAACACTATGGGGGTATGCTTGTGGATTGAGGGGAAACGGTTAAAAAAAATAGGGAAGTGACGAAATGTAGGCTGCGCAGTCATGTATTTATCAATTGAAAAGATGGATGTTAGTGTTTATTACGGTTTAGTTTTCCTTCAAAATTAACCAGGATATTTATGACATCAGTGGATAATTATTTTATTGTATGTATGCGAATGATGGTAGCATTAATATTAGTGGTGTGGTCGACGAAGACAGTTTTTGTGCAAAGTTAAATTCAGTGCCTTTGTAAAATACGAAAGTTATACATTAGATATATTATTCGTAGATCTTACTTCAGTTACCCATCATTCTTCTAATTCCGTTGTTATTCCTAGTGTTCTCAATTTTCTTTTCTGTTCTCTTTATTTCAACTTTCTGCTGATAAGCATTCAACTTCCAATTCCTGCTACATACTACTTGTTTTAGTTGATTAAGTTTTAGTTCAAATTTATCGCCAGTTTATAAACACTTATTTCATTTTTTATTCATATTAGAAAATCTCCTATAACCATGTCTATATAAGGTGTGAGATTATCCATCCGTTTTACAATGTCCAAAAAGTACACATTATCCCGCATTTTCGGGCATTTTTCAGTTCATTTAATGGGTGAATGGTTTACATATTAGTGCGATTTCTACTGATTTTGTGTATCTGAAGTTATCTAAATTCCAAAACGCTGGAGGAAAAATTAAAATATAGGGAAATTTTGGGCCTACATATCCCTGTCTGAAACAGAGGAACAATTGTATGTACGCCAATGACTTATTACCTTAGATATATACCTTATCAATCACAGATTCCTAGTTGCTTCTCGGTCTTTTCACTTAAAAAACTGATTGGGCAAGAGTATAGGGAACGTATGCTTCTGAATTGGATCCCGTAAATAGTAACAATCTGGATCACGGATAAATAATACTGACGATAAATATCATAGTACCTGGTGAAGGATTGTTGAGATAATTCATCGATAAATCTTAAGCGACCATAGGTATTTTGCTTAGTAATAATTCTGTGCACTGAAGAAACAGTTGCTCCTAATCTTCAACGAAACTGACACTACGTTAGGGATTTAAGCTCCTTTCATTATTATGATGTATAACGAGGTCAGTTACATTATTGCAGTATGATTGATAATCAATGGAATGATCTTTTGTTCCATATACTGATGTACTGTACTTATTGATTTATTATTTGGAATTTTTCCCTCTTTTCATTTTTTTCTTTTCCTTTCTAAAATGAAATCTCCATAAGGATGAGAATGACAATGATCCTGTTTTTATTAGACCTGCTATTTCTACTACAACATTATCATCTAAATCAAAATCAACGTTAAACTCGATGAATAATGAACTTACAAACAATATTCATAAACCATATTCTATCAATCCACTAATTAATGATAAAAAAGAAAATGAATTACAAGCAAAACAAGATGATCATTTAAAAGTTAATTGGCCCGCCTCCCATAATGATCATAATAACAATGACAATAATCCATTGAAACAAATGAATCAAGGTGCCAATAATAACGATGATAATAATTTAATACAACAAACTATACAATTCAATCATAATGATAAATCAAATATACCAGTTGTATTAGTTCATAGAAGAGAAAAAACTAATGATTTCATTAATGGTGAAGGTAATTCAAATGTATTTTAATAATGAAAGTAGTTAAGTAAGGATATTTTTCCATCTCATTTAGATAGTAACTAATGTTACGTTTCCTTAGTTGTTTTTTTTTAAGTACTTGATAGAGTTATACTGGTTAAGTCCATATCATACCAATGTAATTTTGCAATACAGATATTTTACAATTTACATAACGAACGGATCTTACTCAAAAAATCATTTAAATCTAACGAGAAATTGAAAACGGTTTCATTCTACTAAAGAGTCATTCAACTTCTTGTATCCATAATCAGATTGTGGATCGAATTTAAAAACATCAGATCTCTCAAAAAGCATTTAAGCTTTTAGACTATTAAACAAATATCCAGTGGCTAATATGTGATACGTATGGTTATTGATAATATTACTTTATCAGAATAAGGTTGTGGAGATTGTTGAGTTTAGATTGATATGATGAATGGATCAATGTTAGACCACCATTGAGAACCTAGAAGCACTGGACGTCTTGGATCTAACGTGCGAACGAATAACCTGTAGACCACTGAGCCCATATCCAACCATGGTAATGTCTAACTTTTACCAGTCCACGATATTATGCGACCGTCCATCATTGTCTTCAGTCAATAACTGTCTCACAACAGATAAGGATTAGCTCCATTGGTCAGGGCTTCTCACCAGAACTCCTAGGATTCCCTCACGAAGCTGGTCACTAGGGAGTACATGGAAATTATCTTTATGGGGTTGTAGAGATTGTTAAGGTTTTGATTGAGATCATGAGTCGACTGATGTTAGACCACCATTTAATAAGATTAAACAAAAGTTGAAAAATGCATATTGAGGAAATAAATATCCTTGAATTGGTTGCTTAAAGTGAACTATTTTTCATTTTGAACTGAATATACTGGTGTTTTTGGAGATTGTTGAATTTCATAGATATCTATAATCAACCAAAGTAGATTAGATAGTCGTTGAGAACCAAGAAGTACTGGATAACTGTATCGTCCTACATGGTACTCCTCAGTATTAGGCATCTACGACCCTATCTGAGATCGAAAACATGACTTTCAGTCGCTACAGAGAGCGTTTGGTCTTTAGATTGCTGAACTAACTTCTGAAGGCCTGCGTTTTTATGTCCAATGAACTTTACTGTATTACACAACCATCTCCTGATATCATTGGTGGGTAACTGCATTGCATACGACTTTGGTCCCCGATGGAGTTGAATTAGTACACTTCTGTAGAGTTCCGTACTACGCCGAAACAGATATCTAGTGTTTTCTGGTTGTAAAAGTTTATCAAACTGAAATCAGTTCGTGATGAATTATTTATTGAAATAATCAACGGCAATTTCAATGTTTTAACGCTGAATGATACTGAAGGTTAGTTTCAACAGATTGTGAATTTCTATTAGTTTGTGATGAAAACTATGTATATCACTCTGTTCATTAAACACCTTAATCAGTAATCTAACCCCATTATATCTCTAGGTGAAGCTTCCAGTTTAACCGAATCTAGACCATTGCTACAAATTGAAGCCACTGATGCTGATATTGATGAAAATGCTAAAATTACTTATGAAATTGGAGCTGGAAATACAGATAGTTTGTTTGTTTTAAATTCAGATACTGGGGTTCTGTCTTTATCGCCTAATCTCTATTCAAAATCTGATCATTTTATACAACCATTATCACAAAATACAAACCTGAATCAAAATCCTATAAATCCTATCACATATGTTCTACGTTTCGAAGCTTGTGATCACGGTTTACCGAAACGTTGTGCTTCACCCATTTGGGTACAGTTAGTAATTGATCCAAATGAATTTCCACATCTTGTTAGATTACCACATTTAACAAATCCTCTAGATCCATCTTTAGTTACTAACCATAAAAAATCAAATGATCCATCTTCTTCAGTAGATCAACAATTCATTGGTTACATGAAACAGTCTAATACAGCAATGTTACCTGGTCATGTTAATTATAATTCAAATATTAACAATCATGACAATAATAACATTGATTTAAATAGAAAAACGAATGGTAATTTCCATGGACAAGAAAATTCTGTTAGTAATAATAAACGTTATCCACCAAAATTTGCCCAATTTAAAAATATTTGGGATATAAAATCTTCACTAGATCATCAACCGTATGATAAAAATGTTAGAAATCAATACTCTTCAAGTAACCAACAGTTATCCGATTCAAAATTCAGAAAACATCCAGGTATAATGCAACAATATCCAAATGGACATGATGAAAACTATATAACTAATAATAATAATAATCATAATCATGGAAATAATCAATCTAATAGTTTTGTCATCAGTGAAGTTGCAGTAGTTTGCTTAATAATCGTATTTATTATTTTATTGATCGCTATAATGGTATTGATTTATTTGACTAGGCGGAAAACACTTTTATTACCAGTACCTACTTCTAAATCCTACTTGAAAGGTGAGTTCAATTTGATATAACCTTTTTTGATTGAGATCATGAGCCGATTGATGTTAGACCACCACCATTGGAAACCTGGAAGCACTGGACGGCCGTTTCGTCCTATTGTGGGATTCCTCAGCAGCGCGCATCCACGATCCCGCTCCGGGGATTCGAACCCAGGGCCTTCGGTCTCGGGCGTGAACGCTTAACCAACTGGACCACTGAGCCGGCATCCAATGGTGATAGTGTCTAACATCAATCAATCCACGAAATTGCGCAACCGAATTCCGTTGTACTGAGGTAGATACCTGTCTCTACCCGACATGGATTAGCTCCACTGGTCACGGCTTCTCACTAGAATTCCGAGAATTCCCTCACGAGGCTAGTCACTAGTGAGCACACTTTGATTACTAGTATAGGGGTTGCGGAGATTGTTAAGTTTTTGATTGAGATCATGAACCGATTGATGTTAGACCATCACCTTTATTATTATTATTATGTACTAACAGATAGGTTTTAGTAGTAAAATTACATTTGTTAAAATTATTGCCGTGTAAGGCATGTATATATCAGTGTGATGACATAATAGAGGATCATTTTCTATTTTCATTGTTCGTATAAGTTTACAAAATCAAATATCACTGTTCATATGTTTACAACCAAACTAACTGAGCATAAATTTACCGAAGAAGGTTTATAGTGTATATTAATAAGTGGTATCAACAATTCAGAATTCTGAATCCATGACTTTTGGCTAATAGCCAAAAAATAACTTTACGACTATAGTAAATCAGTTGATGAAACTGATTCGGTCAGTAGTATGAAATGAATAACAAATTTGGGTGATTTTATTTCCGAATACCTAAGTATGGGTTTAAATAATTATTATGTCTTGATAATACTATTTGCTATTATGGTTTCCGGTTGGCCTAAAATACTTGCGTATTAAAACGAAACTAATCTATTCCTATACTCATAGTTCTATTGGCGACTCTCTAACTACAGTTGACATACGACATTTCAACGCTCAATCGCTAACATAAGAAGAAAATGAAGTGTAAGAAAAGCATATGATTCATGTAGGACAACTTAAAATTAGTCACACAGAAAGTTAGCGTACTAAAAGTAGTGATATCTAATTAGAAAAGACCAAATGTCACCCAAAAGACTGAAGTAGAAAGAAAATCAAATACCTTTTAGATTATTAGTAAATATTTAGCATTATCAACAACAAAATAACAAGTAATCTTTGATCTCCTTAGCAAACGTAATAAAAATGTCAAAGCATAGTTAACTTTATGCTCTTTGTCAAACTTAACTTCAATGGTCATTCTTGAGTTAACTCTTAAGAAGAAACTGTGCTTATGTAACAATCTTTCGAGATCTTCTGTTCATTCTACAATGACTCCTGGTATTCTATTGTACTAGCTACATTTGAATTTTTTAAACCTACCGGAACAAGCCTAACTTATGATTTTTTAAAAAAAATGTTAGACATTAACTTCTAGTAAATGGTTGACAGTAAATATCAAAAAGACTGTCGTAATATCCTTCCATAACTTCTATATGTTTACAAATCAGCTCTGCATGTAAGTTCATCATTCAAAGTAAGATAACCATTGACAAAACTAATGATAAACATATCCACTGAATTATTAGATCATCCATATGGATCATTTCATTGTTTTGTTTACATTGATATCAACAATGATTTGTTTATATCATAGAGAGTAAATAAATCATCAATAAACACAAGCATATATCTAATAAATAGATCTTTTTAAAAAAGAGGGGGGGGGGAGAAAGAAGAAACAAATAGCCAAGTTCTTTCTTTTCATAACTCATATATTTATTACTTGGCAACTTTCAAATCGTAAATAAAACAAACAGTTTGTTTATACATAAAAGTAATTGTTATTGTAATTGAAAGAAAATAAAAAAAATTGACACAAACTTATAAACAGTTAGTTTTACAAATTGACTTAAGTTACAAGCATTATAAACAAAGATGAATAGTGGGTAACAGTGAAATCCAGTTTGACATGCGTTTCGTCTTATTTGGAACTCTTCATCTGGATGTACATTCATTCCACAATTGATGTTCACTCCGGGAGTGACTCGAACCCAGTACTGTTCGCTTTGAACGCCGTTGAGTTATCCATTTAGCTACTGAGTTTTCATAGCCACTTGCTTGTGTAATAGGAGAACGTGATGATATTTGAGGTGAATGGTACTGGGTTCAAGTCCCAGAGTGAACATCAACTCTGAGATGCAGGTACATTAAGCTGAAGAGTCCGAAATAGGACGAAACGCGTATCCTAACTTTCATTGCTAGCCACTATCCATCTTTACCATCCTTATACTTTTTAAGAAAAAACAACTATTTACTGATAGAATTTAACATTAGGTTATAATTATAAAATCATGTATTAACTTGTACGTAAATCCCTTAATATTGAATAATTGATGAGAACACAGATTTTCACAAGTAAAATTATTTGAAAAAGATAAATAAGAATGATTACTAGATAACATTTTGTAGTTAATAAAATTTGTTAAAACCGAATTAAGTCCGATACGATAACTTGAGTAATACTTTATAACACTGATGAAAGTGAACATCTATATCGTCTTTAAGCGTTCTCGCGAGACTGAAATGCTTAAATCAGTATTCTGAGTATTCAATCGTGGATGCGTACTTTTGAGGAGTCCCATACGAGAATGAAACACCGTCCAGTTGTTTCAAGTTTTTGATAGTGGTCTAATATTGGTGGGTTCATGATTTCAATGAAATTCAATTGAAAGTTAGACACTGTGATGAACAGGATAAGAAATGCACACATATGCGCTTACATAAAAACAGTCAAGGTTGATAAGCGAATAATTAACAAGGTCAAAATGTAACTAGATTGGTCTATCCGGAAGCTAGAATAAACTATGTAGGCTCGATATAGAGCCAGCCACTACAACTTAAATTAAGATGTTATGGTGTTGGATGTAGCTGATAGGACCTCATTCTTGACGTAAGTTTTGTACTAGTTGGCACACGTCAGCAACTAATACCCATGAAGCCATGGTAACTAATATTTACGAAATCTAATTGAACTCAATTGTTTTCAGTAAACACCTAAACTACATAACTTACATTATTTATTCTAACCAATAATTTAAATATTGTTTACTAAAGTCTACTCACCACATTTTTTTCTTAACTACTTATGATAATTAATTTTAGACGGTACTTTTAGATCGAATCCAAACAGTTGTAACTTAAAAAGTAATCAAGACAATAATGAAACGATATGTGCAGTAAGTTTGATTATTTTTAAATGATTATGGAAAACTTCTCTATTTTCAAATATGAATCAAGTTGATTATTAACTAATAGGTATTATGTAATAATTAGGAGTGATCAAATTGTTTCAACTCGACAAAATTGAATTATTAAAGTAGTAAGCTAATCTGATTCAATACGATGGATATTCTAGCAATCAACTTTTATCCACTTTGTCATTGTTGTGAATTAATAGTTTATAGTTTTGCTATGCCCAAAGCCGCCAATCAAATGCAGGGAATTATCGAGGACGCGTAAAACACGTGCGAGCAGCCTAGAGTCCTGATTGGTCCTGCTTCCCGCCTAGCCCACCAGTTAAGTCCAGAACGCCAATCTCAGCCTCTGCAATATGAATCACTATATTTCAAACATACTAAGTTTATATGCCAATCAAACAGACCACAACGTAGCATAAAATAGAAAATAACATTTGTACAAAATATGGCCAAATGTGGCTGTGAATGTCGGAGGCAGTGATTAATAGACAGGGCATAATTCAAGAATGGTAAATCGTATAATAATGGTTCATAGGTCAAAATAAAGCTTATAATAAGAGGAACATGAATATGAATAGTTTAGTTATTTGACAACTATACAATAAACATATACGTTTATCATTGGTCCATAAAAGGATCCCAAAATTACCATTCATTATGTTTATCGGGAACTAACAAGTTTATAGTCAAGAGATGTATGTATATTGTTAAATTAATAAATGAAATGATCTTATTGGTTGTTAATATGCAATTATACTATATGGCTGAGTGAAAACTGTTAATGTGATCAATAACAGACGATAAGACAGTTGGCCGGTAGAAAAAGTTTTTCTCCTAACAATATAATGCATCTACAGTTGGTCGATCAGTGGGTGGTGATCAATGTCATGTATGTTAGGTCCTTCTTAGTGCATATCAAATCCTATCGACCAAGTTTCCTGTTGACTATCTCCAACCACCATCTTATATGATGCATCTGTAAATAAAATAATGATTTATTATTTATTTATTTATTTTAACACATAGATGTTGGTACAAGGAGGTACCAAATACATATGCGCCACACAAATCTCACTTAATTTGTGTGAGGGCTGTGATACCGCCGGGGTGCCCAAACCGAGGGAGGTGGTTTACTTACGGGGCCACATCCGGAGCCTTCGACCTAAAGGTCTGATCCATAAGGCAGTGTAGCAATGTCAGGAGATGTAGTCTGATGGTAGTCGGTGACCAATAATTGGTTCATATGCCATTTGTCCATTCAGGATACTGGAGGTCATGTGCACCACTGGTTTTGAATCGGGGTTTTCCAACTCCCCTAGGTGGACTCTCCGTTTCCACTAACCTGGTTAAAGCTCCGGACACTCGCTTTTCGTCCTCTCAATTTCGTAAACAACAGTAATGCCGTGAGAATACAGTGGGCAGGACTTCCCTGGCAGAGGCTATATACACGTGGCCATGCGAGAGCATTTCCAGAGGGGAGAGCAGACTCGCCCCACTCTCGGCCGTACCAGGGCATTTGGGGGCAATCCACATCCACGGCATCTATATATAAAATAATGAACACAAGAATAAAAATAAGTTGTTTAACAGGTAAATGATTGGCGGGTATGGGAACTACAGGTTATTCACTTTCCTATGGAATAAATGTTCAGCTATTAGGTTTAATTACTTCACTATCGTATCTAAGCTAATAACTATTCTTTTTACTGACAATCAGAGCAAACATATTCATTTTCAATAAATACATAATATCAGAAGGGGTTTTTGTGGATATTGTAGTAATTTTATTAGTTGAGATCATGAGTCAAATAAAGCTAGACCACCATGGAAAACCTGGAAGGACTGGATGGCCGTTTCGTCCCATTGTGGGACTCCTCAGCAGTGTGCATCCACGATCCCACCTCACAGAATTTGAACCCATGACCTATCGGTCTCGCTCGAGAACATATTATGGATTAGTTTATTTTTTTATCGGTTGATAACAGGTTTATTATTTTTATTAACTGTTCTTTAAAAGTTTTCGGTTACAGGCAAATCAACCATCCAAGTGTATATTGATATAAATAATCACTTATTAATTCATCTTTCTATAACACAAACAGAAATACGGTTATGAGAAATTTCTAAGATTATAAACTTTGTAGGTTTGTGTTTTCTCTGGGATATTTAAGACTGATAATTTTCAAACGATGAATTTTACAAAGTTAACGTTGTTCTTTCAGTACCATCGACATTCAACGTTATCTATAGCACTTTCATCAATTCGATCATGACTAAAAACTAATTTTCATTTTATAGAACCACTGGAATGTTAAAGTGCTAATTGAAACAACTAAATAATCCCAGACGTCCTGATGAGAAAGCATTAGTAGTGGAGTTCAACCAAATCGAGTATGAGGAAGTTATACAACAATGACATTAGAAGATTAAATAATGTCATAAACCGATTGAAGTCAGACAACTACATACTCGAATGCTGAGTTAATGGTCTAAAAGTTAAACGATCGAGCACGAGACCGAAAGTCATGTGTTTGATCTCTCCTATTATACTGGGACGAAATAATCGTTCAATACTTCTTGTTTTACTTACGTTATTTAGCCAAGATTAGTTCATGATATGACACAAGAGCAATCTCCCTATGGTAACTAATTGATAGTTTGGTTAATATTTCTATAGACTTTAATCATTAACAATAATATTCTTTCCTAGTTCTTCTTCATTTTTTATTTAAATGGTAACCGAAATTTGTAGTTGTTTTAAGACATGGACTGATATGAAAAGTTTTTGAAATGATTCAACCGTCCATGTCTGATAATGGATTTACTAGATATTGATTTGTCGGTATTTCGTGAATTCAATGATAATTTCACTACACCATGATCTTATTGAGTAGTGAATTATTGCAAACTACTGAATTAACCACGTTCTAGGTAGTGAATTCGATGTATATATATATATATATATATATATATATATATATATCATTCGTTGATCTTTAATGCTATCATAAAAGTAAGCTTACTGCTTGTACTATAAATCTTTATTCTAAACAATGTCTATCCAATCAGAAGGCTTAATTTCAATAATTAATCTCGCTCGCGAGACTGATAGGCCCTGGGTTCGAATACCACGAGCGGGATTGTTGATGCACACTTCTGAGGAGTCCCACAATGGGACGAAACGGCCATCCAGTGCTTCCAGGTTTTCTATGGTGGTCTAGCTTTAATTGACTCATGATCTTAACTATTGAAATTAATTTCCTGTTCACTGAAAAAAAACATTTTCATTCATTGTGTTCTTTTGAAAAATATAGCCGGTTGAACTGTCAAGAAACACTGCATCATTATATCGTGCAATCCCAGATAATATGATCAGTGCAACAGACATTACAATAAATTCTAATGAAATGTCATGTATTAATGATAGATCTATTGGCGCTACAGAGAAATCGATAACTTTATCAACTGATATGCTTCAAAATCCACATGGTAAGTGTTATCTTTTTAGACATCTTTTGAACTTATACATTTAGGTCTAATTTAAATTATTATAAAAGTGTTACAACACCTTGCAGAGTTGTATTATGTGTTGCATTATGTAACGAAATCAAGCTCTTTGTATTGGTAACATATGATTTTCAATCAGGTCATTCCTGTTCATTGAAATGAAACTAGATTTGTTTGGAATCATCAGTTATATTTAGTGACTGTGTAGTATTCTGTCGTTTGATTCAGTTCCCAAAGTATACCAAACACATCATGAGAATAAAAAGACTGAAATATGTAGTAATACTGAAATAACTAACCAAACTATAGTACATATAAATCACATGTGTTTATGCAACTGTTTTTCTGACTAAGACAATGATATGTCGACAGAGACTTCAAGTAGGGGCATAACCAATTTTGTTTCAATAGCATACCTCATTTGAAAATTTTTACTTGCCGCTTGACTCTGATATGGTATGTAAGCACATGAATGTGTTGTTTCTATACTCGACCGTCCTAGCACGCTAATAATAGTCCCAATTTCTCATCAGCCTTCAATTGTTAAGCAAAAGCATACTATATGATTCCTAGTGTTACTCGAGTTCTGTCGATTGACTCTGCAGTGTGGTCATCAAAGTGACTCATTATGAGATTTCAATTCTTCTAATGTTAATTCGTCGGAGACAGCTGTCCTGAGGACGTAAGCTTAAACTTTATGATAATAATTAATTGGGAAAACACATCCATGATCACAAGAGAACTTAAATATCATCAAAGATTCGGAAAGTTCATCGATCTATGCTTCAACCAGGTACGTTACCACCGAACTGTAGAGGTGACATTTGTACAATGATAATCTATACACTAGTTGTTCACCCAAAATGAGTGAAAAAGTAACATGATATGAAGATAAGGAACTTATTGAAGTTTTCTGTACCTAAAAATTAATTCACAGCATTGGTTGATATTAACTGGATGATGTTAGTGTAGTAATGAAAATCAACTATAAATATAACTGTTATTCATTAGGTTCAACTCAACTGTTCACAACAACATAGTTATTGACTTCGTGTTTCTTGGGAGACTGAAAAGAAGATCTTAATAATTTTTGATTTTCGATCTATTTCCAACTTATTTTACTCCATAATGAAGAGTAAAATTTCGATATGAATATCAAATAATTTCATCCTACTTTAAACGCATTAATTATAGACGATAAAGGCAGTGATTTATAAAACATGTGTCTTAAATCCCTCTTCTAGTCACTATATATTGAAATTAGATGGTGGTTGGAGGTAGTCAACAGGAAACCCTGGACCCGGGTTTCGTGCTACTTGGCACTAGTCAGCAAGGTGTACCTGTAATCTTGAGGGAACTGGTGCTCTCTGGTTGATTCGATCCCGTGTCACTCAGCTTCCCAGTCAGAGACGTTACCACTGAGCTATCCGGGCCGCGACCGGCCTCCTGTATGACTGAGATGAAATCACAATTGATTGATCACTGAATAAGGATTTGACACACATGGCATTGATCACCACACAGTGATCAATCAATTGTGATTACTTCTAGTCACTATCCAACTTTATTTTTTTTAAAAATTCCTAACTAAATAATCATATCAAGGTAAGCTGTTTAGGATGTATATTTACCAAAAGAAATTGATCATTATCAGAAGGGGTTTGTGGAGATTTTAATAATTTCAATAGTGGAAATCATGAGACAATTGAAACTAGACCACCATGCAAAACATGTAAGCAATGGACGGCGGTTTGATTAATTACAGATCTTAACCCTAAGAACAAGAAAATATAAACCCTGACAAATAATATGTCTTATTAGATCTTTTGTGTAGAATACAAACGAGAGTAAAATCTTTTATGCACAACCAATGAGTTCTCTCTTTCATCTAGATAAATATCTATCAACACTTAAAACTATGAATAGAATAATATTGTGTTCCCTCTTTACTTCTTTTTGTTTTCTAAATGTTTATGTTAAAAGTTATTTTCAGAAGGGGTTTTTTGGAGATTTCAGAAATTTCACTGGTTGAAATCATGAGCCAATTGAAGCTAGACCACCATAAAAAACCTGGAAGCACTGGACGACCGTTTCGTCCTAGTGTGGGACTCCTCAGCAGTGCGCATCCGCGATCTCGCTCCTCGCAAGGTTCAAACCCAGGACCTATCAGTCTCGCACCAGGCGCTTAACCAAATAAACCACTGACCCGGTTCAAATATCACGAGGAGCGAGATCGTGGATGAGCACTGCTGAGGAGTCCCATACTAGGACGAAACGGTCGTCCAGTGCTTCCAGGTTTTCCATGGTGGTCTTAGTTCAATTGACTCATGATTTCAACCAGCAAAAGTTATTTATTTATTTATACAGTGACCATGTGAAATGTAAAAGTTTTAGTCAAATTTTAATAGAAAATTCTGTTACAAAAACATACACATTTATGTAACCATAGAAAACAAGAAGGAAAAAAACACGGGCGATGAAATTCTAAAATCAATTAGCAACATGTCATAAATCCATTATTCATAAAATTAGAATTCAGTAGTAATGAAAACACATTAATCAGTAGTAATGATGATAATAATAATAATAAATAATATTAACCTTTACCACAAAACTCTTTTATTTCATTCCATTTCATAATACTTATAAATGACAGATGATTAAAATTCATTTGGTGTTGTTTTACTTGTGTCTTCCGATTGTTGTTTAGGACTACAATTGATCAGTCTCTTATTGGCATTTGTTCATTCTGTGCAGATTGCCTCAATATAACCTTAAGTCACAAGCTTTTTAAGCAAAGATGGATAGTAGTTAGCAGTGGAATCCAGTTTGACGTGCGTTTCGTCCTACTTGGGACTCACCAGCTGGATGTATATGCATCTCACAATCGATGTTCACTCCGGGAGTGACTCTAACCCAGTACCGTTGGCTTCAAACACCATCGTGCTATTCACTTCGCTACTAAGTCCTGATAGCCACCTGCTTGTGCGATGGGGTGAAGTTTAAATTCACTTGGTGTTGTTTTACTTATATCTGCCGATTGTCATTTAAGACTTCAATTGATCAGTCTCATGTTGGCATATGTGTATCGTGTGAGGATTGCCTCGATATAGCCTTAAGTCCCAAGCTTTTTAAGCAAAGATGGATAGTGCAACAACATGAACTCTGAGATGCGGGTACATCCAGTTGATGAGTCCCAAATAAGACGAAACGCGCGTCAAACTGGACTCCACTGCTAGACACTATCCATCTTTGCTTAGATCAGATGATTTAATTCTAAAATGTTTTCTGATACATATGTATATATTACTTAAATAGATATGATAAAGGGGGAAGAGTTTAAGTGACACTTTAAACTACTTGGACAAATTTTTGACCTTGTTTCAATCAATTAGAATACAGATTTAATATTTTTGTTGTTTGCAGTAGTAGTGGGATTAAGTTTTACAATTTAAGGGGCGAGACTATAATTTATGGACGAACTAATCAGATTTACGATAACCGGTCTTATATTTTAGCGCGAAATTCATTCATCCATTTGGTTAAATCGAGTCTTGGCATTAAATCTAATTCCTAACCCTAACCATCAACTGTAAATCATAATCCTTATTCTTCAAACTGCTTTATAACCCTCATTTAGTCCTAGTAAGTAGGCACTCTCAAGGTTATTTTAGCGTCGCTCAAAGGTCATCCATAAATTATAGTCTCCCCATTTAAGGTTATCAGTTAAGATTTCATGTTTAAGATTAGGATATGATTTCAAAGTTCTTTTCTGTGTAACTTAATCCCTTTATTTTATTCTTAAATTCTAATATTTAACTCCAATCCTAAACTATATAAATTCTAATCTTAAAGCCTCAATCTTCTTTTTAATCTTAATCTTATGTAAGTTGCTCTTACGTCTTCGTTATAGAAACTAGTCGTCAACTTTTGTTGGACAATTTTCTGTTTGATATAGCAAAGTGAATTTATTCATTTAAAATTATACGATTCATTTACAAGTAACTAGCCTGGAGATGGATTTCCAGAAATTATTCTAAGGAGTTGCAGACTGTGAAGTTAAATGGTTATCTACAGGCTATATCAACTGAATATTACTCTACATCATAAATTGATTTGGTATGAAATTATAGATCATTGTATTTTAACTCCCTAATGGTTATGAAATGTGTTCTTGGTGTGGGGGGTTTGAAGTGCATAATAATGAGGAGCTACTGACCAATAACAGACAACTAGGTTTTCAGTAGTTCAGCTGTTTTCAGTTCATGATAACGGTTATCTCTAAGCTGTTTAACTTTCTAAGAGATAAGAAAGAACAACGGGTTCTGTGAAGATTCTTCACGGAATCATCTCAGTTGTAGTAATGTTGAAAACCAGAAAGCATTGAACATTGTTTCATTCTAGTATGTGACCCCTCGGCAGTGCATACCTAATACTCCACCAAGGATTGAGCCTCGGGCCTTCAATTCGAAAAGTACGGGGGTCGAGTCTTATTACGAAAACCAGCACTGAAATTCAGGTACACCCAGCTGACTAGTCATAAATATAAAGAAATTCACATCCTGAATACCATCTCTGGTTACTTCTAACTTTAACAAATGAAAACCTAGGTAATCCACTCTGAGGACTGGTCACCTGCAGTCCTCCATGTCAACAACAGAAAAACATAAGCGCATAAAAATACAAATTGTTTGTATTGTCTAAAGTATTCCCGGATAGTCAAAAATATCTGATATTTCGACGTTTTAGGACTAAGCCATATTTCAAATGATTTTATCATTGAAGTTTGAAAAGTATGTCGATAAACACTGATTTCCCAAAATTCTTGGGACACTTAGTACTTAAACACTTACTTACTTATGGCTGTTATCCCTCATGCAGAAGCACAGACCACCCACTAGCATTCTCCATCCAACTCTATCCTGGACAATCGTTTCCATTTGTTTTCATTTTTTTGATGTCTGATTCCAGTTCTCGACGCACTTTGTTCATTGGCCCTCCTCTTTTCCGTTTCTGTTCAGCATTTCAAGCTATCGCTTGCCTCGTGATGCAGTTTGATGATTTGCGTAATGTATGTCCTACCCATTTCCAATGTATTTCCTAATTTTCTCTACAGTTCGAAGCTGGTTTGTTCTCTGCCACAGTAGGCTGTTGCTGATAGTATCCGGCCAATGGTTGTTGAGTATCTTGCGTAGACAACTGTTTATAAATACTTATACCTTCTTGATGATGGTTGTGGTAGTTCCGTACAGCAGAACTCACTGTCTTGACGTTAGTATTGAAGCTCGTGGCTTTGTTATTGATTGGCAGTTGTTTTGACTTCTATATGTTCTTCAACCGTAGGAATGGGGCCCTTGCTTTGCTAATCCACGCCTTCACGTCTGCATCTGATCCTCCTTGTTCATCGATGATGCTGTCTAGTTGCATGAAATTTTCTAGTTCTTCCAGATTTTCTCCCTCAAGTATGATTGAGTTGGTGTTCTCTGTGTTGTATTCGAGGATCTTGCTTTTTCCCTTATATATGTTGAGACCCACTGATGCAGAGACTTATGCCACAATGATTGTCCTGACCCGCATTTCTTCGTGTGTATGTGAGAGAAGGACCAGGACATCTACGAAGTTCGAATCGTCCAGTTGCAACCATGCTGTCCATTGTATTTCTTGCTTCCTCTTTGCTGTAGAGGTCTTCATAATCCAGTCAACAACCAGAAGGAAAAGGAAGGGGAAGAGTAAGTGGCGTTTTCTGACTCTGGTACTCACTTGGAATGCGTCTGTCGGCGGTTTTCCATGCACGACTTTGTAGTGCAGCACGTCGTAGGAATTCCATGTGATTTTGAAGATCTTTTCAGCTACTCACTCTATAGTTTCAGAGAAGGTTCCACGAGGTTCTCCTATCCACACTGTCAATTTCTTTCTTATAGTCAAGGAAGTTGATGTATAGTGACGAGTTCCATTTAACTGATTGTTCAACGATGATCCCTTGTGTCGCCATTTATTCTGTGCACGACCTATCCTTACGGAATTCGGTTTGTCGAAACTGGGTATCTACTGAAAAGATCACGAGTTTACCTAATCTGAGAACAAAACGAAGACTCTATGACACAGTGACAGATAAACTAGCTATTCCGACGCGTCCCAGCCTAGCTAACTAGAGAGAGAAATCTAAATTCGGAAGAGGGAAATATATTTCACAAGCAGCCAGAAGCAAGAACAACTACGACAAGTCTAGTCGAAAATACACTCATTTATATATTGATTCATGCAGCCATTTTCGATTGATAATTAGGATGAAATCACATATATGATAAATATTTAAGGTTATAACAAATCATATGCTGAGTATATTTCATGTTAATTTAATACAGGAATACCGCATGTTATACATAAAAACAAAACAAATACTACATTGAGTAATCAATAGATTGAATTAAAAAAGACGGAATTCATGTTGAATAAAAATCATGATGAGTAAATCAGTCTAGTTTTGACTTTTCATCCTGTCGTGTCAAATCTTTCATCCGGATCAGCAACACTGTAGAAAAATTTTCCTGGTACCAATGGGAATGTGATTTCTCTGTAGTTCTGTAGTCTGATGTCCATCCTGAATTTTTCGATCGTTGGTGGAGTGACATCTATAGGAAAATCTGTAGGTGCTGTTTCGATTTCCGGTGGATTTAGTGGAGGTGGTCTATTCAATGGTTCCTCGATGTATTCCACCTTTCTGTTCTTGAATCTCAGTGATTAGCTTGCGTCCTTTGTTCTTGACCGGTTTCTTTGACTTACAATATTTCCCTGTCAGTTTTTTTGTCGTGTCATATAGTTGTTTCATATTTCCTTCTTTTGCAGTTTTTTCCGCTGTCGTTGCTAGCTCATCCACCTATTTCTGCTTGTCGACTCTAATACACTTCTTCACTTGCTTGCTTGCTTCTGTATATTCAGCTTGTGCCTTGACTTTCTCTGTTCTTGTTTGGCTGTTGTTAATTCTTGTCTTCATGTTCTTCTTTTCCTGAATCTTGTCCAGGGTTTTGATAGAGATCCATTCTTTATGTTGGTGCTTCTTGAGACCCAGAACCTCCTGACACTTTGAAGTTACTGCTTCTTCAATCCTATTCTGGTTGTCTTCCATAGTACTTTCATCTTTAACTAGATCCTGTAAGGCTTGGAACCTGTTGTTGAGAATTATCTTGAATTCGTTGAGTTTGTTAGTATGTTGGAGGAAGGTTGTATTGAACCGTTGTAGTGCTGTTTCTCCAGCTGCCCATTGGTTCTTTAGCTTCAGTTTCATCTTGGCCATAATCAGGTGGTGATCTGAAGCTGTTAGCTCCTCTCCTGGTTCCCATATCTTCCATTGTCCTTCTGAATTTTTTTACTTGGTGCAAACATGATCTATCTGATTCTCTGTACTGTAATCCAGTGAAATCTACGTAGCTTGTTCATGATCAGAGTACAGCAACATGTCTCCTGAATCTGTCCTTTTCTGTCCGTCTTGGGTCCGATGGATTTCATTGATTCCGAGAACCGTCAACTTGTATCACTCCATTTCCGTAACTATTTGATTGGTCCCCGCGGTCTACCACATCGTCCAGACATTCCATGTGCATATATTAATTGTTGGTCTGCTTATTAGAAGGGACATCGGCCTCGTGACTTCCTAAGAATCTCGTATTTTGCCATGAAACGTTGGAATTCTCGTGAATGACGATCCTTCTACTCGGAGAGCAGAATTTAAATGGTTTTGGTTGTTTTTTCTGGTTAGCGTTTTCTAATCAAGGTTGTTTTCTAAGAGGTGAGGTTGTTGACCGCATGCCAAACCCTCCTACTTTACCAGGGCTTCGGACAGGCAGTAACACTAAAAGGGGTACAGTCACTTTAAATACTTAATATTGACTTTCTAACGCCTGTTTGGTCAACCGGAATCATTTACATTTGAACCCAGAATAGAAGTTCAAAGGCAAGAAGCATGAAAAGACGCTTAAATTCCAAGGTTAGTTTAGATTCAGATATCAAAGATATTAAAAGGTTCATGGTTGTATGTGATATTCCGGAAGCTCCTAGAAACTTGTTCAATTTACAAAGACGACTAGAAATTACCCACTGTTTTTTCTAGAACCCTCTGGGGAGTTTCTGTTGAACGCTTATTGGAAGAAATATTTTCAAGCATCTTTCAGTTCCTAAAGATTCTTTTGAAGAATTGGCGTAGACTCTCAAAAGTTTTATTAAAGGAATACCTATGTAAATCCTGATAAGTTGAGAGAGTTCGAGTACTTTCAATCGCTGTTATTATTCAAAGATATATCGATCAGTATGACTTTTGAAAAACAAAACAATGCTCTACTATATTGTACTTGAGCATGTTGATTTTTACAGTGGTTAGCCTATATATCAAAATATGTTGTTTACTTTTCAGTATTTTGAACAAATTCAGTACTATCATGAAAACTGACAAGTAACATGTTGTTCAATGATGTGGTTCATTTTTATGCGATGTAGTTGACTGACCAAGAGTTTATTCAAGGCAACATAAATTTGTTGTTTACATTGAGTTGCTTTTTCATATAAAATCGGTAGCGATTTTGAAGTCAAGCGACACATCGTGTCTGAAAAACATTAACTAATTATTTGTTCAAAAAATAATTTCAATGGTTGAGATCATGAGTCAGTTGGAGGTAGACCACCGTGGAAAATCTGGAAGCACTGGATTGCCGTTTTGTGCTATTGTGGGACTCCTCAGCAGGTCTAGCTTCAAGTGATCCATGATCTAAACCATTGAACTTACTATAATGTCCACAAAACCCCTTCTGATAAGAAATAATTAGCAATCAGTATTATGTGTAACATTTTTCGGTTACCTTTTCTTTCAGATTCTTACCCTCTTATTCAAAGAAATTCTGAACCTCGATTTCTATTTAATACCACATTGAATAGACCAACACATCAATCTGCTTTGGTTACATCGGAATTACAGAGCAATCTAAATAAATGCACATATAACCCACAGTGTGTACAACATCCAATTAATTCACGTTTCGATGTCGATAACGAATATCAATGTTTAGCTCCAACAGTTGATAATAGAATATCACATATTTCACGTTGTTTAACTCCATTTTTTGACCAAAGGTCACATCAAACTATCCAGAATGTTGAAGCCATCGGCTTAAACCATATAGGCACTAATAATCGTAATTGGTTACCAATGAGTCTACAACAACTGAATTCTCCAGTGAGTATGAGTCACCAGTCAATCATTTATACAGAATCAACAATGAATAATGAAGGACGTGAACAAATGTCATCTAAAACGCCTACATTAATCTATGCTATGTCACCTAATCCGAATAGACATCCAATGCATTTTCGAGGTAATTCGCTACCAGTTTATCCCATAAATCAATTACAAAATCCCGCAAATTTAAGATCATTTCAGCATCGCTTCAAACCACAACAGCAGGAACATCGAAACCAACAACATCCGCTTTCTTCTTACCAGGATATTTCATTACTACAAGCAACATTAAGACGACATAATCATCAATCAATTGTCATGAATACTGACCCAAATCCTATGCTAACTTATCATCATCATGATAAAAATCGGTTGATTTGTTCAAGGGATCAGATTCATTATAAAACATTTCATGCCCCACAACATCATGATGATCTTCTTATATCTCCTAGAATAATATATACGGATAATTTAAAGATATGTTTACCAAACAAAACTAAACACCACCACCACCGTCATCATCAATCACCTTTACCATTAGAAGATGAACAAGAATGTCAACAATTATTAGTAAAAAATCAAGATGATATTAGTAAAGATAATGATCATATTTGTGATGAGAATGTCATATCAGGCAATCATGAACCATCAAATAACACTGACAATAATACTATCAATAATGATAGTATTAATACAACAATAACCATAGATCATTTAGAGGAATTACCGATTTATGTTAAATCTAAGAATTCAACTATACCTTTAAATAATAATAATATCAACATGTCGATTGATAATGAAACGGATTATATTGATAATCTTATCTGTAATGAACAAATTAAAAATGGAACATTTCATCATTCATTTCAATATTCACCAACTATAACTAGTTCATTACCATTGATCGTTGATATTAATAATAATAATAATAATAATAATAATAATAATAATAATCATCTTCATCATCCTCATCATGATAATCAAATGACCGATAATTCAATTCATTCAAAGGAAATGATCAAATCAGAACATTATGGATTATCAAAATCGGATGTAGGCAAATATACCTACAAAACAATTAGAGAAGCTAGTTTTGTTTAAAATAAAACAATATTGAATAAGAACAGTTTTTGATTTTATTTTAAAAAAGGATAAACACTTAAATACGTTTGTATATTCCCTTTTTTTCTTTTGTTTCTTATTCAAATGTACATTGTAATTTGGTATTATCATTTCATAATGGATTATCTATCCAATAGGAATCGAAGTAAAGTTTAAAGAACTTTATTGTGTTATTGAATATGTTCAATAATCAGTAATGATAACAATATTGATGTTTATTTAGATAATAATTATTTTTTAATTTCGTAAAATTATCATTGAAATTGAAATACTTTTGAATGAAAAGAATAAAAGATTACTCTTATTGTTATAATGATGATGTATATATTGGATTCAACGAAAAGAAGTGGGAGGGGGTTGTAAAGATCATAGTAATTGAATAGTGGCATTCATGAGTCAATTAAAACTAGATCTTTTTGATTGAGATCTTGAAACAATTGATGTTAGACCTTCACAATTGAAAACCTGGAAGCACTGGACGGCCGTTTCGTCCTACTGTGGGACTCCTCAACAGTGCGCATCCACGAGCGGGATTCGAACCCAGGGCCTTCGGTCTCGCGCGCGAACGCTTAACCAACTAGACCACTGAGCCGGCATCCAATGGTGATAGTTTCTAACATTAACCAATCCACGAAATTGCGCGACCAACTTCCATTGTACTTAAGTAGATAACTGTCTCTACCCGACAAGGATTAGCTCCACTGGTCACTATAAAAATACCTAAAAGCACTAAATGGCCATTTCGTCCTAGTATGGGACTCTTCAGCAGTGTGCATTTATGATCCGGCTCACGGGATATGAGAAGTTTCATATTAAGACGACAGAGTCGTCCAGTGATTCCAGATTTTTCATGGTGGTCTAGTTTTCATTAACTCATGAAAAGATATTACTTCCATGATTGTATACGTTCTTTTTAATCTTCTCAGATAAAAAAAAGCATTGAGAAAAAACGTTTAATTAACAAGAACAAATTATTCTACCATCATAGACAGGAAATGACAGTGTGGAAAGGAAACCACCAGTAATACATTCTTTATGAACTAGGTTTTTATGTCATACATAAAGCAGAAAGCTTCTGTTTTACTGGTTTTTATGCTATTTTAACTTTCAACGAAAACATTATATCGAGCCAACAGAGTAGAAATGCATAATGTACTACAATTTTTATGTGTGACACCTTCATATCATCATCATATAACCTAATCTTGTTAACCATTCATTCAGTGAATCCAATGATAAAGATATTATTGACAATTAGTAATTTTCTGTATACCTGTTAATAACAACCGAATAGGTTCATAAAAGAAACTTATTCACATTTAGATTAGTGAAATTCTTTAATACTATCAGAAAACTAATGGTTAACCTTGAAAAAATTTATTAATGGCCTCCCCGCTTTGATAGGTTTCCTTAATTTCCAAACAAAATACTTTTAATAACAACGAGTGTTCTCCCTATTGGTTAAAAAAACGGCTTTAAAATCTCAAACGTTATATTGTATATTGCATTTGTGATATAGTTACCTCATTGTGAACGAAGAGAATATCGTATTGAAATATGTGATTTGTTAAGGTTTATATATTTTAAACTTCATCTTGGTATGAGACTCCTCAGTAATACGATGTCACAAATGTACAGATGACCTTCATATCTAGTGTGGTGTGTGTTACTGATATTGACATATAAAAAAGTAGTAAGCATCACCAATCGAAAGTGATATGTCTGGCAGCAGAAAATTAAAAAGATTGAAGAGAATAGAACGAGAAAAGAGGGTGATTGGTGTGGAAATAAAGGAACAATCAAATGTGAAACAATTGATTGACATTTTGCAAATGAATTATTTACTTTATGGTTCTCAGATTTTACTAAGAGATTCTCTAATTTGGTTGTCGCAGCCTATATTCTTACTCAGTACACTAGTAATGAACATGATGTATTTAGATCACTTTTTCCAAGTTACATGAACTGCATTTCTGATTTACAAGGCAACGATACAGATTACATCAAGCCGCAAACAATTTAGCTCAAAGTATTTGTCACGGTAATAAGCTATTTCAACTGTACAACTTTCGGTATCTGTAGTGATGTTTTGCTTTTATTCTTACAGATAATATTCTATTCCTCAAATATTTCAAATGAAATTGTCTGACAGTTCCAATAGCCCCCAAATGTCTTGGTACGGCCGAGAGTGGGGAGAGTCCGCTCTCCCTCTCCAAATGCTCTTACATGGCCACACGTATATAGCTTCTGCCAGGGAAGTCTTACTCACTGCCTTCTTGATGCGTTCCAGCCCCACTAACTAGAGAAAGAAGTCCAAGTTTGGAACGGGAAAGTGTATTCCGTAAGCCAGAAGCACGAATGAATAATAACAGACACAACTCAAACGTATATATACAGTATAAAACTGTCCTTGGAAAGCGTTGCGAAAATAGCATACTAAAAATACACAACGAAACAATAGCGTTAAAGATTCTCCCAAGTGGGAAATACGACACGAAGGTGAAAAGTGTGCATTTGTCGCGAAAAAAAGGAAATTTAAATTTCCAAAACAAAATTATAAAATTAAGGCATTTACCAAGTGAGTTCTGGGGATCTGACATCCCCAACACTTCTCGTGGTGGGGATGTTGTTTACAAAATTGACAGGACAAAAAGCGAATGTCCAGAGCTTTAACCAGTTTGGTGGAAACGGAGAGTCCACCTAGAGGAGTTGGAAAATCCTCATTCCAAACCAATAGTGTACATGGGCTTCAGTATCCTGAATGGACAAATGGCGTATGAACCAATTATTGGTCACCGACTACCATGAGACTGCATCTCCTGACATTGCTCCACTGCCTTATGGATCAGACCTTTAGGTCGAAGGCTCCGGACGTGGCCCCGTAAGTAAACCACCTGTTTCAGTTTGAGCACCCGGGCAGTATCACAACCCTCAAACAAATTAAATGAGATTTGTGTGGCGTATATTTACATGGTGCCTCCTTGTACCAATATCCATGTGTTCAAATAAATAAATAATATCTTCAATGTGAGCATAATCTGTTGTTGTCTTAACAAATTAATGAAGAAACCTTTTCTTTAATTCGTTTTTCGATAAACGTTGAAGTTTTATTTGATTTAGTCGATATTCGATTTGAAGTTAATTTGGCGTTTTTTAATTACTTAAACTAGGTTACCTAAGCCAGCCAATGATAGACATTTCAAAAATTCAAACTTAACCACACCATTTCGCTATTGTATATATACTGACGTATTATATTCATATAACATGTATTCCATCATTTTGTGAAGTTTATTCAAATTTTATCCGTGTCTGAGTCTGTATTTCACTGATTCACCTGACGAAAGTGCAAATTAAATCTGTGTTTACGAAGACGGGTGACATTAAATCATTTACGTTATTCTATAGTACAGTTGAAATTAGATACCTGTTGAAACGCTTACGGTACAGTATAGTGATCCAGTTTTATTATCAAATCACTGAATTTAAATTCATAAATCATTGAATTTTACCTAGGTGATTTAAAGTCTATTATACTTACTTACTTACGCCTGTTACTCATAATCGAGCATAGGCTGCCAACCAGCATTCTCCAACCCACTCCGTCCTCCGCCTTCTTTTCTAGTTCCATACAATTCTTGCCCATTCTTCTCATGTCTATCTTCGTTTCCCGGTGTTATGTGTTCTCCGGTCTTCCTCTTCTCCACCTTTGACCTTGAGGATTCCAAATGAGGGTTTGTCTTGTGACGCAGTTGTGTGCTTTCCTCAATGTGTGTTCTATCCACTTCCAGCTCTTCTTCCTGATTTCCTCCTCTACTAGGATCTGGTTTGTTCTCTCCCACAATAGGTTGTTGCTGATCGTGTCCGGCCAACGGATCTGAAGTATTTTGCGTAAACAGCTGTTGATAAACACATGTATCTTCTGGATGATGACTTTTGTAGTTCTCCAGGTTTCCGCCCCATACAGTAGAACTGTCTTGACATTTGTATTGAAAATTGTGACTTTGTTGTTAGTTGACAGACAGTTGTTTTGAGTTCCGTATGTTCTTCAATTGTAAATATGCTGCTCCTGCTTTTCCGATCCGCGCCTTCACATCTACATCAGATCGACCATGTTCATCAATGATGCTGCCCAGATATGTAAAGGTTTTCACATCTTCCAAATCTTCTCCGTCAATTGTGATTGGATTGTTGCATACTGTGTTGTATCGGAGAATCTTGCTCTTCCTTTTGTTTATATTGAGATTCACTGCTGTTAAGGCTGCTGCTACACTATTCGTCTTCTCCTGCATTTGTTGATGCTTTTTCGATAGGAGGGCCAGATCTTTTGCAAAGTCTAGATCGTCCAACTGCATTCTAGATGTCCACTATATCCCGTGTTTCCCTTCGGATGTTGACGTCTTCATGATCCAGTCGATCACCAGGAGAAAGAGGAAGGGTGAGAGTAAGCAACCTTGCCTGACACCGGTCTTTACTTCGAACGACTTTGTCAACTGTCCTCCATGCACGATTTTACTGTTTAATCCATCATATGAATTCTGTATGATATTGACTATCTTCTGAGGCACGCCATAGTATCGAAGAAGTTTCCATAATGTTGTTTTGTCCACGCTATCAAATGCTTTTTCATAGTCAGAAAGTCTATTATACTCGCTATATAATTTGAAGCATCTGAGATTCAAATGTATTTAATTAAAATGAAACTACCCTCTAATAATTTGTAGTTTTCAATGATTCTTTATATGAAATTTGTTTAATAAATGAATCACTCTCAAGTTTGAAGATTGTCAACTTTATTCATTACACATGAATGCCACCAATTCGAGTGGTTGTAAAGTAAACATCCATTCACTTTTTGATCACCACCATATTGTTACCCTTGTTATCATTCTTTCCTAATCAACGATTTCAATAGAATGTTATTCTCACATTATGCTTCATTTATTGTAAACATCTCGTGAAAAACACTTGAGTTTCTATTTGAAAAACTTTCTGATTCAAACAATAAGTTTGATTCATTTATATATGAGTGTGTTATGAAATGCAGCTTTGTAAATAATTTTAATTCTGTTTCAATTTAACGATAAATTGTTCAAAGAATGTAGAGTAAAATGAATTCATGGATCAATTAAAGATAGACTAGCGTGGAAAACATTGAAGTATGAAACCGATAAGTCCTGGGTTCGAACCCCATATGCGGAATCATTGGTGCTCACTTCTGAGGAGATTCATATTAGGACGAAACGGCTGTCCAGTTCTTACAGACTTTCCATGGTGGTTTAGCTTTAATTGAATAATATCAGAATAAAAATGTCATGAAACAATTTGTTTTTTTGGTGAATTTGTGATCTTTAAGCTCAGGGTTTCAATTGTGAATCTTTCATTATCTTTCTAGACAATATCAGCATAAACTTAAAGTAGAAGTGAGCTATCAGGTTTTCTATTAAGAGTATGTAACAGCATGTTTTGTCAACATTAAATTTGATTAGTTTCTGTCAACACTTATCATTGTTACTGACATACTGTTCAGCGTTATTTTGATAGCTTTATCGGGCATACTGAAATATTGGGATAGACGTAGTAATTGTACTAACAGTTTTGCTCACAAAAAGGATACCTGAACTTCCAATCGAACAGACTGGATAATATGAAAGTGTATTGAGAAATAAAATTCATTACTTAAGCACAAAATATTTAGCCAAAAGAGTGTAATTATGGATTATTAATCATATAATAAAATATAATAATAATTATGGATGAAAATAAAAGACAATCAATGATGGTTATTCAATGTTTTCTGTAGTGAATCTAGATAGGTTTGTCTTCACCTTCACTACGGACACTCATTAGATTGGAAAAATGTAGAAATCTTAGACAGAGGAAACTCCAAAACCATCAGAGAATTTTTAGAAGCCTGGCACTCAGGTCAATCATCAATCAACAAACATATTGAAATCCATCCAATTTATCAACCAATCAGGAAAATCATGCATAAATATAGGAACAAAAATCAAACCAATGGGAGACACAACCAAAACAAAGAAGTAGACAATGATAAATTTTAGGTCGATAAGAACCAATCAACACTGAGGTGCACAGATCAAGCTGTGAAACACATATGGAGAAATTCGAACACTTCACTTCTATCTGACGTTTGTCGTCCAGAAGAACGATGAAAGCTCTACGACCAAACCATCCAGCTCAGAGAACAAAACTCCACCAAGATACTCAGGGTTTATGATATCGAAAATCAATATTGATTTAAATAATCAGTCGTGAATATTGATAAATAATATTCTTTACAATCTCTATAGTAAGCATAGAAATTTACGTAGTTCACTAATCTCTATATACGTTTTAGTTTAGTCATTTCATCAAAAAGAAACATATCGTTTGCTATATTGATTCGCTTCATAAACGTAATCAAAATAAAAACAATAATTTCTACATCCAAACAAATGTTACCAAATAATAATGAAATGTAGTAAGTAACCATATGTTGTGTTTTTATTTGTCTAAATGTATGTAAAGAGTCGGAAGGGAACACTGTATTAACTTGGGTTTTGCACCAGTTCAGACTCGTTAACAATGAATACTCGAAATATTGCGAAGACTAAAATTCTAGTAGGATTCGAACCTGAGTGAAAGTTACCGATACTCAGTGATCAATTATTTTAAATAGCTGGGTTCTACAAGAGCTCGGTTGTTGTACGAATAGCTCAGTGATAGTGTCTTAAACCGTAAGACTGGATGATAAGAGTTTGAACGTGATAAGAGTACCAGATATTTCAAGATTCCAAATATACTTTCCTATGGATGAGTGCTAACTAGCATGAAAAATAAGTCGAGAAAGGTTTCCTGTCAATTTCATCGAACCATCAAACATCTCAATACAGTGTACTAGATAATGAACCATTCAAACTAGCGGTCAAACGGAAACTTGATGAATAGAACTCGATCACTACCAAGGACTAGAAGAAAGTGATATTGGTTATTACTCATTGAATAACCTATGTAATTTATCATCCAATATGTCCACGTCGTTTATTCTGTTGACGCAAAAATGGTGCATGTTAACCACATAGTTTTGGTTCTCTCCATGTCACATTTTAAATAGGACTAAACTGTCATCATTATGTAGTTTAATCAAAGTTCATTGTCGTTTTTATTTTGTTTAAGATTTTATTTAAAACCTTATATATTTGATATATAGCTAGCAATGGAATATAGAACTCATATTTCGTCCTATTTGATACTCTTCATCTGGATATGTTTACATTTCACTGTTAATGCTCTTAGTGAAACTGTGTTACAGAAACTGATTAATTGTAGTCCTCAATATCAATAACAGGGAATCACAAATTCTGAATCACAGAATTTTAATTTATGTAACATACGTATATCATCAAATATTTTCAAGTGATGTTGAATTTTCTAAGCTGGATGGTTAAATTGCTTAGCTTTTGTTATTTCAATGAATCATTATCATGAAAGCAAGTGTATTTTAAAGTAATAAGATCAAATCTCGATAGTTTGTGCTTATCATTTAATAAACTCGATAAGCAGCTACTTCATTTTCAACTTGACTGATTTTAAAGGTCATATTTAAAACCATTATGTCTTTACTTACGTCTGTTACCCCTCTTAGAGAAGCATAGGCCTCCCACCAGCACTCTCCATCCAAACCTGTCCTAGGCAATCCTTTCCAGTTGTTTCCGGTTGCTATTCATTCTCTTTATATCTGCTTCCATTTTCCAACGTAGTGTATTCTTCGGCCTTCCTCTTTTCTACTGCCCTTCAGGATTCCAGATTACAGCTTGCCTTGTGATGCCTTACATAATAATACTGTTAGAATATTTGATCAGAATTCAATAGTTTCTATTCCTAAGTTCAATCAGTTTGTAAGCGTTATGCAAAAAGTATCCGATATCATCAATCATATCTATCTTAGTCTTGATATGGTTGACCTACACATGTCATATAAATTCAAGAGTTCATTTCAAATCTTGTTACATTATTGTATCTAGTTTATTATCTTGACTACCTCTTAGTCTTCTTTTTCTTTGTTGATAGATCCACTACATATTCTGCTAGTGTATTCTTAATAACAAACTGTTATCCTTTATGTTTTGAAATGTGTTGTGATGTAACCGTAGATTTATAAATTTGATATAACTATACAATTCATTCTTCTTAATAGAATAAAACTTCATATATAAACTATTATAATCTATTGAAATGAATGACCTAATAAAAGATCTTTATTTCACACATCATTAACATAGTTCATCATCTAATATGTCTTTGAATTTGGACGTAGATTATTAAGGTAAACAAGTTCTTTGGAAATTGTATATATCTTGAAAGTACTATCATCAACGAACAAGAACTATTCATCGAAGCATTAACAAATGTATAACACTTTTTTTGTACTTCTTTCAAAATACACTTTAATATGCTTCATTCTATCCATTTTAACCCTCACTATACATACACATATACAATTGAAAATGATAATCTTCATATTTAAAGTAGGAGATTTATTACTATGGAGTCAGTGAATTGGAATAAAGTGACCTAGATTTCTTTTGGCTTGTAGAAATTCTGCTTATATGATAAGAATTTTCAATGATCTATATTGAATAAGAAATATGTCACTTCGAGAAATCTTACAAATTTTAGTGGTTCATTATATTTTCTTCTTACATATCAAGGAGCAATTATGCAATGGTATTGTAATCTTTGAAAGTACAAATTGTTATGCATTAATGACTTTCAGTTTATTAGTACTGTGATGTATGACCAATAACTTCCTTTCCAACTAATACCATGAATGACGTTGCATAATGACTTTAGTCCCAACTACTATTTGCCCCGCTGTCCTTTCTGTTCCAATTAGTCAATCAAAATACAAAGACGGCAAACTGAAGTTCTTTTTATCTTTGTATTGTCATTCTGCAAGTTCCATCTCACTAAAGTACTTACCCCAATCTAAAAGCCTTTACAATGAAAAGATAACTATTTTTTTCGAAGTTACTAGTTGGTGACCGAATTTTTCCTAACCCATAAGGCTTGTGGATTCAAAATCATGTCAACTTATCTGACCGGGTAAGTAATAGTGAGGTTAGACACAGGGTATTAGGGAATGATGATAAATCATTTGATGAGGTTGTAAATCTTCATCGACTGAGATGGTTTGGCCACGTGTTGCGTATGCCTGAACACCGATTACCATGACGCTCAATGCTGATTAGTGTTAGGGATGGTTGGAAGAAAGTTAGGGTCGGCCAAACCAAAACGTGGCATCAATGCTTGAAGTCACCAACTTCTGGTCTGAGCCCTGCCGGTAGATGCATACTACTTGGTTGGAGACCGCGTGAATATCGTAACCAATTGTTGGAGACTTTGAATGACATGGCTAGGAATCGATCACAATGGCGTAGGTGTATACACTCTTTGTCTTCCCTTAAACTGTGAAATTAAAATCGCTCCATATCTTTCCTTCTACCAACTAATCCTTTCTTCCTGTACTATATCCTTATATGCAAATTCATTATAAACATATCAAGATTGGAAATCATTCGCAAACATTATGTAGCCATGTAATTTTTCAAAGTCATATGAAAGAGATCATAACTAGCATGTTTGACTAAAGACAACAATCAAGAAAGTTTAGAATTGCGTTATATGTAATCAGTTTACAAAAAAGCCTTCAATGAATAACAGACTTGTTCTAGGAATAAATTTCACACGTACAATTAAATCTAAGTGTAGTAATACCTGTGAATTTATCCACGTTTTTTCCAATTTATGTGTTTAGTATGTTTCTATTAGTTGAATATAAGATGTTAATTTTATCCCTTTATAGACTCATCACCTGGATTTATCTATGTCCCAATGATTTTCACAGTAACTTTTGCTTCAAATAACAATGGATTATACACTGAGTTATTGAGTGAAGTTAGCCATTACTGAGCATCACAATTGTGCCACAAATATCATTACTAGTTATATAGCAAATATATTTAAACTTATGGTGTGACTCTATACTGTGTCAAGTAGCTTAGGATACATGTATAGCAACAGAGACTGACCAATTACAGCTCTTAATACAAACAATTGGAAATTTTAAACCCTTTTCAACTTTTTTTCTTCAATTTGTTCTAATTGAAAGCTTCTAACATGAAAGGTTAAATTTTGTGATAATAAGCGTAAAAGGATGGGTCCAGGATGTAAAGTATCTACTTGAAGCGTCTTCAGTTCTCATGAAATCATAGTTTCACTAGGGTTTACTTTCGATGTGACACCGTCTCAGTAGGAAAACGTTCTTCTCAATCACCCTTATCATGTGATTCACATTTCACTACCAAATAAATGAATTCTCGATTGGATAGATGAATTTATGAATAAGTAATCAGTATCTTTATAAAAAACCGTTATAGTGTCGCTTGCCATGTCACAAGCCCACGTGGCTTGTTCTAGCTTCCAGACAGGCTAATTTATTCATTTTCCTTGAGTCACATTTTGGCCTCGTTAATTATTCGCTTGTCAACTTGACGATTTTTTTATGTGAGTGGTATGTGTGTGCATTCTTCATACTATTCATCACATTTCTGCCAGATCGTTTTGCTTTTCTCTCTCTCACTTACTTCCCTCTGTGCTTGCTTTCTGCGTTGCTTGCTGGTTTCATCAGTCATTAACAATACATTATCCCTACAATTGGTGTTCTGCCTTTTGAATAATCTTGAGCATATACATAATATTACTAGGAGATTTGGCCTGTGTGATTACTATTATTTTTTATTGTGAATCATTCATTATCCTTCTGAAAAATATCATCAGAATAAATTTCAGGTAGAAATAAGGTATTTGAATTCCTCCAAGTTGTCCGGTCAACTTAAATCGGGATTTGTTACTCGTGACTTTGAATCTGTTGATTTCTGCATATTTATTGAGATTGCCTTTGTCTACCCACTCTATTTTTTGATTCTTTATTTTAAAGTTCAATTCATAAGTCAGTTAAAGCTAAATCACCATGGAAAACTTGGAAGCACTGGATGGCCGTTTCGTCATATTGTGGAAATACTCAACAGTGCGCATCCACGATCTTGCCTCGCGAGATCCCAATACAGGACCTACCAGTCTCTCGCGCGAACGCTTAACCTCTAGACCACTGAGTCCGCATCCAACGATGTTAATGTCTAACTTCAACTAATTCACCAAATTGAGGGACACATCCACCATTGTCATCAGTGAGTTACTATCTCACAATTGACCCGATTGAACTCCACTGGTCACTGTTTCTCACTAGAACTCCAGGAAATACCTCTTGAATCCAGTCACTAGTGAGCATATGTTGATTAATATTAGAAGAGGTTTTGTGGAGAGTTTAGTAATTTTATAGTTGAATTCTTCATTTGTCCATGATTTTTTCGATCGATCGATAAAAAAAGTTTTCCACCTAAGTAGATATATTGAGCATATATTTCGATAATACTTAGATCAATCACTATTTTTTTCATATTTACGGTCATACCATCAAAATGTATTGTTGGGGATAAAGATAAAAAGCTGCAGTCGTTTTAATGTCAGTTTAATAATCGTTTTTTGAAGGGAGAGCCTAACTTCTAAAGGTTCTTTTTATCTCCTCTGTTCATTATTTCAATATACCGCTAATTGAACTTATGTCAGCAATTGTCCATGGGCATTGATATTGGCGAAGATACAGCATGATGTTTGACATCTAGTTAGTATTCATAAAGATGAAGATGAAGAAATTGATCACATTGTATGGTTTTGTGTTTATGGAGTTGATGTATAGCTTTACTTTTATTGTCATTCCATTTTTTTATTGTGCATAAGAAAGATTGGAATGATTTTGTTGATTCATGCGCTTCGCCTAATCCAAACTTGATCTGTCTAATATGTCCTTTATATGTGTTAGGATGATTTATTTTTTGACTACAATACTTCATTTCGTTGTTGTTGATGAGTGTGTGATATTTGTAGGACTATCTGACCGGCTAGTGATTAATCACTGAATAGATGCTAATATTATATCTGTCTAATTATTAGTGATGATAGAATTTTGTTGATCAAGTTGAAATCTGGCCACTGTCATAAGTGACTCGATATCGCGTACACTATGTATAGATGTTAGATAATTGAAGACAATGATGCTTGGCGGTCACTATTCAGTAGCCAGTCAGTGTAAATATATTTCTTACAGAAGATAAATCACAGATCGAACTTCTCAGTAATAACTGCTCAGAATGTGAAATTGTGTAATGCTGGTTCGAATTCACCAGGGAGCACTAATTACCTCCAGATTGTAGGTATGCCTTGGTCCGAAAGTTCTTAACTAGCATGGAACTTAAACCAACCAGTTTTTTCCACCAATTACCCCTAGCCACTTATTATCAAGCGCTGTCTTTTTAAAACTGTGTTCTTCTTCAACTATGTTCCAATGTTTCACTGCTATTATCTCATCATATAACATTATCAAGTGATTATCATACCATGGATTCAGTTGACTGACGTCAGAATATGTAGTCCATATAGTTACAAATAAGGCCTAACAACTATCTAATACTAATTAGGTTTTAATAGATCTAGAAGTTGACCATAGTCTATGATAGTAGACATCTCACACCTAATCATATCTCTACATAGTGTGAATATTTTATTGACCCAGCTAACAATCAAAGGAAAAAATCATATATGCAGTATAATAATAAGCATTATTTGAAAAAACAGAGTATAAATACATATCTATTTCCTTCATCTTAATAATAAGACCAATTACTAAGTCTTTATTTGAATAAATGTAAATCCAAATGATACAGATGCTTGTGTTAGTTAATTACAAAGATATCTAGACTTCTGACTGACTCCAAGAGTTATCTACTGAACATTTGAAGCGAACGGTACTGAGTTCAAGTCCCAGAGAGAACATCAACTCTGGAATGCATGTGTATACAGCTGACGAGCCTCAACTAGGACGAAACGCAAGTCCTGTATTACACTGCTGGACACTGTCCATCTTTGCTTAAAGAGCTTGTGACTTAAGGCTATATCAAGGCAATCCGTACAGGATGTACATATGCCAACAAGAGATTGATCAACTGTAGTCCCAAATAACAATGGGAAGATACAAGTTAAACAACACCAAGTGAATTTAATGTAACATGTGTTTTAATTCTACGTGAATCATCATTTCCCTAATAATTACAAACATACTTTGCAACGACTAAGTGTTAACTAGCACAAAATCTTGACCAATCACTTGAAATCAAAATATAAAGCACTCAGCGTCAAGTCACACAGATTACTGCTCACAATGTAAATCGTAAGAAAGAAGTCGATCAGCACTAAAGGACTAGAAGTACATAACACTAGTCACTACTCAGTGATTCATTAGTTTCAAGTTGTATTGTGTAATTGTCAGTACGATTGAGCTAGCATAAACTACTGATCAAAATATTATTAATTAATTTCTACTAACGAAACGATGTGTGTTATTAAGTTATTAAATCAAACACTTTAACTTCCAATTCTACTGACTACAGAACTTAATAACACGAGTCTGATCCATCAAGGGCAAATAGCGTTTTCAAGGATGAAAACAAGTTTGTTGATTGGTTTAAAACCTCAGATAAACAAAGCTTCGTGTTTATCATTACTAAAACTGTACCCTATTTACAAGTTTATCAAATTAATATTGTTTGAATTAATCCATTGGTTCACCTTAATCTCAAATGAGGGTCAAAATAGTAACAGTATATAGTAAACATTAAAAGTAAATTGGATATTTTAGCATTATCAGTATGAATTAATGTTTATGGTCGATCACTGAGGAGAAAAAGATTCAGCGTAGAGCATTATTTCCTTCAAGATTCCTGTATGTCACAACTTTTGCTCGTATACCTCAAATGCCTGACATATTTAGTTTTTAATTTTAGCTTGACTACTTGTGAGTAGTTCGAGAAAACAAACCTCATTTCCTAATGATTTCTGATAGGACAAATTAACTCGAATCGGCATTTTTTTTATTTATATGCAAATCTCCTAGTTATCACTCACCAGATCAAAGGGAAACAAAATAATCATTTAATGATTGTAGGAAATCCACTTTTCGTGATGTCCAGAGGATCTGTCCTTCAAAAAGAGATCTCAGTGATTTGAGTCTATGATCCAAATGATCTTCATACTGAACGAAATTTCATAATTTGCCCAACTAAATAGTGGTAATAATGTCGGTGAAACAATAATAATAATAATTTGCTTTAGATGAATTTTAACCACAAATCGACCAGCCAGGACCGAAACACTAGCTTGATTCATATTTATAAAAGGGACTAATGGCATTGAGATGGTGGAGAAGGTTTGTAGCTCAGGTGGAAACCAAAGGATGAAATGAAAAAAGAAGACAAACCAAACATCATCTACAAAATAAATTGTGTCGACTGCGAAAAACACTACATCGGACAAAGCGGACGCCCTCTTCATCTTCGCCTGCATGAACATAAATTAACAGTCAAGTGCCATGACATGTCTTCACCTATATCAATGCACATGGACATCTGTGGACACACATTGGACTGGAAAAACGTGAAAATTTTGGATAGAGTCGATTTCAAAAACATCAGGGAATTTTTAGAAGCTTAGCACTCAGGTCAATCAGCAATCAATAAGCACAATGAAATCGATCCAGTTTATCAATCCGTGACAACGTGTGATATGATATACGACAGCTTATATATATGTGTCAAGATTATAATCCTAGATAATGTCGAAATAAGAATAAAAAACATCGAAATAGGAGAACCGTTACAATAAAACAAACGTTTGATTCAGAAGATAGGAGTGAAAATACTGTTGGAATTATCAAAAGAATGCAATTGATGTAATAAATAAACTGAATGTCATCAGCTCATGTAAATCCCCGAGAACACCAGTTGATCACAGATATACCACACTCTAAGCTCGATAATTATGAGAGAATGAAACAGTTTACTGAATATTAATAAGTAGTGTAAGGTGATACACAAAAATGAGTGAGATGGGAAAGATAATGACGGAGAATGCAAATGAGCTTATTGGATCAGTGAGAACATTTTGAACTATTAGGATTAAACATAATTTACAGTGGAAAATTAAAATCAGTTCGATTCAAATGTACAAAACTGATAAATCTATATTTATTGATTATGAAATTACCGAAATATTTCAGCGAATAATAGTTGATGTGCTTGATAATGAGAAAACTTGGGATGACGATCTCGTAATATAATAAACGGAGATTAGGATAGAGTAAACCAGTTTATTGTCTCAAGCATAAGCCCACACTGTATTTGTAAAATGTGGAAGCAACACACTGAATACATCATTTAGATATCTTCTTTGAATGATCTCTTACAAGTTCCATCGCTTTTTCTTTTCTGTTTCCACCTGGACTGCTTCTACCTTTTTTCTCTTCTTCTAGTGTTACTCTTATATCATTAAGAGTCTTACTCCTCATTCCGGATACATACTACTTATATCTGTCTGTATGATTAGCATAAACCATAATAATTGTAGTGAAAAGCTCTGATTAATAAAAAATGTCAGCTAAGTTAAGCGTGAGATCAATTACACATGGTTGATGATACGGAGTGAGGCTTGTTGTACTGGCTTATAATTTATTACTCGAATGTGAAGGCCTAAACCAGTAAATATCAAATCAAAGGGTAATCAGTGGTGCTGAATTTTAAAAGCACAAATGTATGAACGAAAAATTACGGCGAAACTATAATTTATGAACGAAAAAATCATGTGTAGGATAACAGGTCTCGGATTTTGGCTCGAAATTCACTCATTCATTCGGATAAATAGTTTTGGCATTATAGCTGATGTCAGTTCGTAATGAAAATCCTAAATCTAATTTCCAACCTTAATCATCAACTGTAAATCTTAATTTTAATTCCTCCTTTCTTGAATCTTATCCAGTGTATCAACAGTGATCCATTCCTTGTGATGGTGCTTCTTGTGGCCCAGAACCTCATGACATGTTCAAGTGATTGCCTCTTTTATCCCTTTCCTGTTGCTCTCCATAGTAGTTCCTTCTCCACTGAGTAGATTATGGAAGGCTTGTAACTTATTTCTGAGGTCTATCTAGAGTTTGTTGAGTTTGTCGGTATCCCGAGGAAATGCACCATTGGACTTTTGTGATATTGTCCGCTCCGTTGTCCAGTGCTTCTTGAGTTTCAATTTCATCTTGGCAACCAGCAAGTGATGATCTGATACTATATCAGCTCCTCTCTTGGTTCCCAAGTCTTCCATTTTCCTCCTGAACTTTTTGTTGATGCAGATATGGTCGACTTGGTTTTGCGTAGTGTGATCCGGTGAAGTCCATATGGTTTTGTGAATGCGTTTATGTGGGAATATAGTGCCGCCTATGACCAGTTTATTGAAGACATATAGGTTTGCAAATCTCTCACCATTTTCGTTCCTTTCTCCCATGATGTCTTCATATCCGGTATTGTACATTCCAACCTTGGCATTTAAATCACCCATCAGAATGTTCAGGTCCGTTTTTCGGCACTTCTCGACGATTGACTGCAGCCTATTGTAGAATTGATCTTTGGCGTCTTCATTGTAGTCGTTGGTAGGCTCATGGCATTGGATGACGTTCATTGAAATGCCCTCTTTCTTTGTTTTGAAGGAGGCTTTGATGATCCTTGGTCCATGAGATTCCCATTCTATAAATGAATTTTGTGCTTGTTTGGACATCATCAATACAACTCCTTGTGTATATGGGGACATTTTCTTCTTCATGGCCGTAGTATAACAGAAGATCCCCTGAAGCTAGTCGTTGTTGTCCAGCTTGCGTCCAATATGTTTCACTGATTCCAAGCACCACTAGGCTGTATCTCCTCACTTCTGCAGCAATTTGGAAGACTCTCCAAGTCTCCCACATTGTACGAACATTCCATGTACCTAAATAAATGGTTGCTCTGGTTGTCAGAAGGTGCATCAGCCTCGTGACTTCCGGAGGAACTCGGATTTCATCATGAGGCGTCATAACTCTTTTAAATGAAGACCTAACTCCCAGGGCAGAGTTTAAGTGGTTTGAATAATTTTTTCTGGTTAGCATTTTTTAGCGAGTTAGTTTTCTACGGGATGGGGTCGCCAACCCCATGCCCAACCCTCCTTCTTTATCCGGGCTTGGGACTGGCAATGGCCGCCGGAGGGACTCCAGGCGGAGTTATAATGAAGTGACGCGAGTGTTGATTAAATCTTTCCTATAATTACAAGGTTGGTAATATTATTGGCTTCTGGATGAGATGAATTCTAGTGATGAAAATACAAATGAGAAGGTGATTTTATAATTAAGTTGACTGCTGACTTATTCAGTTTGATATTGACTAAGGTGTCTACTTTGAAGTCCAAGGGTCATGAGTTTGATGTCCACTATCAAGAGTTTATAAATGAAACCAAGAAGGAACAGTTTGTTACCACTTGATTTTTCATAGTTGACTTTATCAGACATCATCTGAGAAGGAGAATGTTTTAATTCATATAGTAACGTCGCTATTTTATTATTTTTACTTAGTTAAATCAACAGCGTTGTCCATTCTCCTTTAATTTTCATTCAATCTACAAAGAGGATGAATTTCGCATGTTTCTCTTGTAAATTTTCCAACGTTCAATACCAACTTTGTGAATGTATGTGTCTGATATGTCTGAAAATCAGTGTACATGAAGTATCGAAATGATTATGGCAGTAAGAAATAATACTGGAAGTAAAAACCGTATGAAAACATTAAATTTGATTTATGCACGCCTTCATTTGGTCTTATGATCAACAATAGATTTACAATCATTACAATCATTCCACCAATATACATCATCCATCCGAACTTATAATACTTGTAACTTAATGGGAATATCAAGGCGATCCGCATAGGATGCGCATATTCCAATAAGAGTCTAATCAACTACAGTCTTAAACATGAATGTGAAGATTCATGTAATCAATACAAATGAATTAAATTACAGTTTCAAATAGGTGTGAACATATTTATGTTTGATTTAACTACTTATTTTTATTAAGTAGTAAGAGATACATATATAGAGAAATCAAGTTTGAAGTAAACAATAACAAGTTTTCAGAATGGGAATTTGTGGATAATGTTGACAATGTTTCTGTATTTGCTTATCAAATTATTCGTCTGAGACAACATTACATGATAAAATTTTGTAGATTCCGCGTTTTCACAAGGGGGAAAAAGAAACTAAAAGCGTTTAACTTAGAAATAAAACACGTATGGCCTCCCAGTACCGGATGTAAAGTTTCTCAACAGGTTCATTCTACATCCGAGAAATTCAATCATATCTTAGCTAAGAGCTTCTCTTTTTTTGGTTTCATATTCTTTCACTTATATAAACAATGAACTAACAATTGAAAGCTTTCAAATTTTATCCATAATCTCTTGAAAATGCACTGTGACCTGCATGTTGGAGATTTTATTTTTCAAACCTTCAGGTAAATAAAACAAAGGGCAACAACAAAACACTACAGTATAAATTTATATTATTTTTCTTAAGTTTCAGAATAGGACCCGAGGACTTCTATTTATCTAACGAAAGCTTGCTAACGTATTTTATCCTTCCCATATTTAGAGAACCATTGTTTGACCCTGGTGGTCTCAATGTAAAAACAGCATTGAGTTCGAGAATGTAACTACCACACCTTGAATTTATCCCATCTGCCAGTCGCATTGGAGTCGGCCAACTTAATAAATCAGTAAAAAACAGAAGATTAGATTTAGCTTTGATTGTTTCCATCAAATGAATCTCAGAAGAAATAGATGACAAGTTATACCAAATGTTTTTTAGGGAAAATTAAAAATTTAAGTTCCAAATGGTAGTAATTGTAATGCGTCATTGTGGCTCCCATGTACATAAGTTAAATCAGACGGAATAACACCAGACTACCTTTCTGGAGTTCTAGTTGGATGAAATTATGTTGGCGGACGTCTGTTTTATTTATGTTCAGAGAACTGTTTATTCTTAGCAATCACAAACTTGAAGAGTAAAGCGAGACATAGTTTAACATCGTGACCTATAATAACAACTCACAAATGAACCATAACAATGTTATTGATCGTTGCAGAGAGTCGGTAAAAGTCTATCCTTTCCCACAGAAAAATTACTAAAACTCTAACCACCCTCTGGTGTTGGTTAGAATTTACAAAATATTAGTCTCTAAAAATTCCAAATAATATGACCTCTTTGGTCTAACTCTGAAATTGAAAATGTAAACGTTTCTTTAGTGGAATACTAATTGACTATGTACTGAGGTTTTATTCAAAGGTAGCCTGTAATTATTAGGAGTTTGTGGTACAAATGAGACTAACCTCAGTTAGCAACTTGTCTCAAAAACTTAAAAAAACAAGAGGGTTCTGGAAGCTTATAGTAAATTTTGTCGGCCCTCGAAAACATTTTTCGTGAATAATCAGTTGTGTTATATAACAAAAATGAAAAACATGGAGTAGGTTGTGACATAGGTAACACTCGACAACTGTTTAGAATTATCATGTACAACAATATCATAAGGCAAATATTAGAAAAGACATCCTCTGAAATATACGAACCGTTATCTGCCCTCAGGTCAGCCTACCGGAACTGTGTATCAGACACTTTGAGAAATAACTGAATTTGCCTCCGGCTCCATTCTAGTCACTTGCTTCTCAGGAATTAGTAAAAAGCCGATTTGATCTGTCTCGATGTCCAATCATCCTAGTTTGTGTTAAAAAAGACTCACATAGGTATCGGTTTAACTGGTGACGTATTTATAATCTTGGTCTCTATGGTTACTCAATATTCAAACGAAACTCAGAGACATCATGTATGGAAAAACTTGGGAACGTTCTAGGTCTAGACGTAGATTCCTCGATAGTAAGCTTATGCAAGGTCACCTTTTTACCGGCGCTTAACTTCAGTATATTTATTGACTTCGTCTAGAGAAAGATTGTACCAAAAAGGTCACATATACTTCCTGAAGGCACTCTACTAGAACTTGAACGAACCAGTGATAAGTCTTGCAAATTGAACATTATATTCGTTTCCTAAGCTATTCTGTAACCCCCAAGCTAGAACTATACAGCGACCTGAACAACGAGAGAGAAGACGCAAAATATGCGAGAAGTACTTTACTCCAAGGTTCACTTTAACACAGAAAATATAGGGTTTTTATAATGTTTTTAAATGTCCTTGGGTTGCTAGAAGATTCTGGGATGCTACAAAACATAGTAGCAGCATAGCAACCAGTCAATCAGAACCTCTACATGTGACGTTTCACTTCCTTGATATTTTTGGCTAAAAATTCAAATGAACGCTGATTGGAGGAAACGATTCTTAGCGTTTCCTTCTCCTTGCTTGTCTTTTGTGAGAAATTTGCCGGATCACCCCAACAATCAGATATTCCCAAAAATCAAATCTTACTAGAAAATCTACTTGTTGAACTTATTAAACAGTCCCGAAAGCTTATTTGAAATGCATTTATCATCCTTCAAATTCAAAACGTTGGACTAATGTCTAATCTGATCAGAGAGAATGAAGCAATGGTGTGCGTTAACTAATTCACTTATCTTTAAAATTTCATCTGCCTAGTACGTTAAAGGTTGACAGAATATCAGATATCTTACACAAAATTGTTTCATTAATGACACAGGTAAGATATTCATCTACAGCAGTTTACTCTGTATTGTTATTTAACTATGAGAAATGCCATGATGATTGGTGTTTTCAAAGTATGGGTTGGGTATGGTAGTACCGTAAAGTGTGGTTGCTTTATAAATCCTGTTTTATTTTTAATACCATCATCATCTATTAAAATAAACTTAATCAACTCTAAATCTCAATTCATTTTTATTTCATCATTAAATTGTCTCTAAGACTCTAATTTACTTTTATCACTATTATTATTGGCTTTATTCAAAATCATGTTTTTGGCACAATATAGAATTCTCAACACAAAGCATTCCAATAAGTTTCCTTATTTCTTGATCAACCCTTGAGATAAATATTGATTGGTCGCTAGTTAGATGTTAGCAGTTGAGGAATCGACATCTCATTAGTGTATGTTCTTTCCGATGCATATTGCCAGCAACCACGATGTCTCTGATTGAGCTGTTTTGTAACTTGTACAGCGAAATGTCGTGAAAGTTTTTAAAAACGCACCTGAATACGTTGTGCTAACAATTGGCATAACGATGTGTTAAAACAAACAAGAAAATATAAAACTTGTTGAAATATCCAGATGGCAGGAACAGGTAGCTTATGTATTCAAGCAGGCCGCCATTTTGTGGGTGCATAATAAATCTTCATCTGTTGGATTCAGCTTCTTCCCTGTATCGAGGCATATCAGTTTTCATTTATTTATAATAAAGTTAATTTTAGGTAAATAGACAATGTCTTCTTATTGCTGTGTTAACAGTATAAATGTACATTTACGGACTAACCTTTGTTAGACAATCACTGAAATGCAGGAAATATTGGATATCTATTCTTTCTCAGTATAGGACTCTGAAGCACTATATATCCAAAATCCTAATGGAGATCGAATTTAGGACTTTTTTTCTTATGAAGAGTGTTTATTCTCTAAGATCACAGAGGCAAAAGTTAATAGTTTACATGTTGTGGATAACTGTCCTACACCCAACATAGTCGAACTCTAATGGTCACAGCTTCATAATGGAACTCCTAAAAAAATTTCTATCAGTTGTCTACTAGTGAGCACACGCTTATTAGTACAACAGGTTAAGTGCTCAATGTGAAACCAAAGGTTCTGTGTTCGATCCTCGTTAGGATCATGGATGAGTACTTTTGAAGAGTTCCATGTTGTGACAAAATAGCCAACCAGTATGTCCTACATTTTGATGGTCATCTAACAAAGGTCAGTCTGTGAATATATATATATAGGTATTACGAGATGTAAGTGTATACACTCTTCCCTTAAACTGTGAGATTAAAATCGCTTCATATCTTTCCTTCTACCAACTAATTCTTTTTTCCTGTACTATATCCTTATATGCAATCTTTCTTTTATATATTACCACCACTGAATTAACTACTCCTATGAATTCGGTGTTTATCTTGTTGTGCTAATGAGGTATGGCAACTTGGACCTATGCACATATGTGCCTGGTTCTACGTTGCAGCTGACTGACTGATCTGACATAGAATCGTAAGTTTAGAATTGAAACAAACTCATCAGTGTCGGATTAGGCTGATTATAAATAGAATTAAATGTATTGATTATTTAGACTGATGAAAAATATGTTATTTTAGAAACTGTATTTTGTAGTTTATGTAGTCAAGTGAGGTAACGACAACTTGGACCGGTACATATATTTGCATGATCCTACATTGTAGCTGACTGATTTATACAGGTATTACGAGATAGTTACAGATGAAGAAATTAACACCGCTGGATGCCGGTCAGCTCAATGGTCTATTAGCTAAGCACTAGCACGCGAGATCGACAAGTTCTGAGTTTGAATTTTGCGAGACGAGATCGTGAATGCGCACTATTATAGAGTCCCACAATAGGACGAAATGGTCATCCAATGCTTCCAGGTTTTCCATGATGATCTAGCTTCAATTGATTCATGATCTCAACTATTGAATTTATTACAATCTCCACAAAACCCTTTCTGATACTAATTACTAAATTACTCGCACAAATATAAAACAAAATCAATATGAGTAAACAATCAATTTCGCATTTTCAACTATCCATTCTATGAGGAATATATATATATTTCTATTTCAAAAATACAATATAAGATAATGAATAATAATAATAATAAATATATATTTTTGTTTATGAACAGACAATGGGTCATTCATTTTTGTTTAAAATTTCAAATAGAATGAATCCGCCATTGTTTCGAATTATGCATGGTTCACAGTTTATGATAGTTTTTTTTATTTTTCTCTTTTTTTGATTTTTTTCTTTTTTTTATATTGATTTTAAATTCCATTAATTTATGGTTGTCATGTGAATAATAAACGTTTCAAATAGTTTGAATCAATAAATAATGAAATAAATAAATGAAATAAATAAACAAAATCAATAGTCAATTATTATGTAATCATCAATCTAGAAAATAATTAAAATTATGAAATGAAATATGAATATAATGATGTAATATATTCAATTATTACAGTTTATTTATTTAATTGTTTGTTTTGATTGTATATTTGTATGCATGAATAAATGATACAATTAATGAATTAATTAAATTATAATTGAGTTTATTTACTAATTTATTATATAATTGAAGAAATCAATGAAAGAAAGAAATTAAAATTAATGAAAAGTGATTTAATTAATTAATTAATTAATTAATTAGTTAGTTAGTTAGTTAGTTACGTAATCAATGAAATCTCTATTATTCTACATACAATTTGTTATGATATAACTAAACAAATAGACTATTAATAAACAAAGATTAAACACATGGAATATATATGTGCAGATAAGGTTTATAATTGCTTTGTTTTTTTTGTATTTATGATGATAATTCTATGTATACAATAAACATACATGAATAACTTCAATATCAGGCACTAATTTAATTTATATATATAAGTAGAAGGAGTTAATTAATCATTTAATGTATTGAAATGGTCACACAGTTTTGTATTACAATATTAGAATAAAATCAATAAATCAATAAATAAATAAACGATTCAATCAGGAATAATGAAGTTCTTTCTTGTTATCATTACTATGGTCTGTTTAACATAGTGACATGTATGCATATACTGACTATGCCAGAATTACTTTTGATGAGATTTATATTGACATGATTATACATGTTTATATTTGTTTAAAAGTATATGATAGTTTTGATTTTTTTTCGTTTTTTAGATGATAATAATCACATAAGAAGACATTTTTCACTAGCTTCTGAAATTATTTTCCCTGGAACTTCAGTTACTTTATTAGCCATATTTCTCATATTTTCTGGTAACATACCTAGAAATGATGATAGTAAGGATATATATATATATATATGAGAACATCATCAATGAATTGATAAAAATAATTTATCTACCGTTATATTGTGATGTGGGTTACTTATATCCACACAAGTAGTATATAACGGTGGTTAGGCATATAATGTATTTAAGTAGAAGGTCGATGAGGAAAGAACGAGAATGAAACGTAATTGATATGAAAACCTATGAACAATCAAATCTGAGACAATGGATTGATGATTGCAACAGGAACAGTTAATTTTGATATGATGGATTGATATGTTGCAAAATTAACAATTCACTACATGGTTCTCGGATTTTATTGAGATGCTCTGCAATTTACTGTCAATTACATCCAATTGTCCCCACTCGTGTTCTTGTTCACTACAATATGACTACAAAATGGGATTCAAAAACTAGATAATGATTAAGCTCTTGAACCGATTGATGTTAGACCACCATTCAAAACCCAGGGGTGCTGGATGGCCGTTTCGTCCTATTATGGGACTCCTCAGTAGTGCACATCCACGATCTTGCTCGCGGGATTCGAACCCAGCTAATTCGTGTTGGGTAGAGATAGGTATCTACCTCAGTACAATGGAATATGGTCGTGCAATTTTGAGGATTGGTACAGGTTAGACACTAATACCGTTGAATGCTGGCCCAATGGTCTAGTAGGTTGAGCGTTTGCGCGCGAGATTGAAGGCCCTGGGTTCTAATCCAGCTAGCGGGATCGTGGATGTGTACTGCTGAGGAGTCCCGCAATAAGACGAAACGGCCGTCCAGTACTTCCAGATTTTCAATGGGGATCTAACATCAATCGGTTCATGATGTCAATTAAAAACATAATAATCTCCACAACTCTATGCTGATAACTAGACGATGGTTTCTGAATCAATCTGAGAGATTAACTTATTGTATGTTGTAGATTAAAGTGATAAGTGTCACATTCAAACTGATGTAAATAGAGTTGGTTAGATAGTATCACAGTATACTCGATAGTCAAAGATCATAGCCATTTAACTAACTTTGGGAATTCAGTACGATACATAATAGGATAAAGTGACAGTCTAGGGGTGAAAAAGGTTCTTGAATAGCCTTGGTTATATACTGATATCGGAAGGGGAAACGATGGATAAATGTCCAGTCATTTCATTCGAGCTTTTGAAGCCTCAGGATTTTTCATTGATAGTTCTATACTGGAACCATCAACTTGAACATGATACCACTCACTCAGTTATAGTAGAATCCTTATTCAGTACTAATGATCAGTAACTGTCTCATTTTCGATTCAATTAACTCAATACTTCACATTCACTTTTGAGAATCTGAGTGCCTTATGAGACTTTCAACAAAACAGTTTTACAGAGATAATTATACGGACAATAGACTCTCATGATATGGTCGTTTATTTCTTGACCTTCTACTGATATTTATTCTTATAACTCCAGTGTTTGATATACTAGATACTAGCCTTCATATAAACATTAATGTCTACCCGAGATAAGTGTTTATAGTCTTGCCACTGGATTCACGTAGAAGCATCAAGTTTGCGAACACTAAGGCTTATTATATAACGACTGATTAATGATTCTTTAAAGTTAAGCTACTCTATGGCAGTGAGGAAATATCCCGCCTTAATATTTATGGCTAGTTTCTGGCAGTCAGTTTTTACAGGATTACAATAGCTTCATTCCAGCCGAAATAATTGACTCCCTCTATTACTTATTTATTCTACTCACCACAAAATATCATGTGTTTCCCTAAAATTGCTGAAAATTCTTTTTCTGATTGCGAATACGTATTAAATTTCAATGAGAACTAGAGAGTAGCATGGTGTAAATTATTCGAAAACTAAAGTTGAAATATTAAAAGACTGATTTTAATCTAAATCGTCGTCTACTGTAGGAAGTCCCGTAAGTTCTAGAATGATGGGAATAGTTATTTTTGGGCAATCGCATTTCGACTAATACGTTTTTATAGTTAAGATAATGAGTCAATTGAAGCTAGGTCACCATAAAAAACGTAGGAGCACACGACGGCGCACGAGACCGATAAGTCCTGGGTTCGATTCTCGCGAGGCTGGATCGTGGATGCGCACTGCTGAGGGGTCCCATACTAGGAGGAAATGGTAGTCAAGTGCTTCAAGGTTTTCCATGGTGGTCTAGCTTTAATTGACTCATGATCTCAACTATTGAAGTTACTACAATCTCCACAAAACCACTACTCATACATTTTAGTTAATAAAAAAACATCCCGCACTATTCAATATACTACTAACATATACATCAGTAGCATAATACAGATACATAAATTTACTTGTTAAAATGTTTTCATCTTCCGCTTCATTTGCCTCAGCCGCTAGTTCAGCTGGAGTTTTACGTTTACGACCGAGACGACCTTCAGGACTAGAAAAGTCGAAATCAGCTGGAACCTCTTCTTCTTTTTTCTTAATACCATACTAGAAACATAAATGAATGTATGGAGAAAATACGTCAAAATGCAGAATTGTATACAATAAATGGTTGCATAAATTGACACACGTTTAATCCCAAAAGAATTTCCCACTTTACCTTATTCATATGGCTTGCAGCAATCGTAATTTTAAAAGTAAACTAAATTATAAATAATGATGGAAGAAAGTCAAACTTATTGCTAAAACTAAAAAATTGTTGTTCTTTTAACTGGTATCTGATGTAAATTATTATCGGATTTAGAAAAAGAATTTAAATCAAATTTATTTCATTTGAACTGTAATAACCGATTATAATAGATAAAATCCAAATCAGAGAGGGGTTTTGTGGATATTATAATAATTTAGTAGTTGGATTCATGGGTCAATTGAAGCTAAACTACCACGGAAATCCTGGAAGCACTGAATGGTCGCTTCGTCCTAGTATGGAACGCCTCAGATGTGCGCATCCACGATCCTGCCCACAGCGAGGTTCGGACTCAGGACCTATCAGTCTCGTGAGCAAACGCTTATCCTCTAGACCACTGAGTCGGCTGGCATCCAACGGTGTTAATCTCTAACTTCAACTAATCCACCAAATTGAGACACATACACCATTATTTTCAATGAATCACTATCTCATAACAGACCTGGTTGAACTCCACTAGTCACTACATCTCACTAGAACTCCAGGAAATACCTCTTGAATCCAGTCACTAGTGAGTATATGTTGATTAATATCAGAAGGGGTTTTATGGATATTATAGAAATTTAGGAGTTGCAAACTAAGACGAAACGGCCGTCCAGTGCTTTCAGATTTTCCATGGTGGTGGTGTGGCTTCAATTGACTCGTGAATTTCACTAGTGAAGTACTGAAATTGTCTTCATTTATAGTTATAATTTTCAGCCTACGTAAAATGAAGTAGTGATTATTTTGATTTGACTTTAATTTCGAGTGATTTCGAAATCCATATCACGTTTTCTAAGATCTTTTTCTACACATTATCGAGTACTCTGTGTTCTTGTTCCCGGGGATGATTTTCTTCTAGTTAGGTAATTTTTGACAAAGTTGAGAAAATAAACATGAAGATTGAGGTGAATCGGAAGAGAGATTTCTTCATATTTTCAAACATTTCGATTTCTGAAGAGGATTTCGGTTTTTCTGAATAACATGTCACACAGCTCGTTTCGTGCATTTCTGCTTTTGATGGTTATAACTTAATGCTTAATCTCAGGCTCGGCTTTCTCTATACCAATAGTTTTCAAGGTCTTGTATGTGTTTCACTGATTAACACCCTTAAGAACAGAATTTTGTTTACTGATATTTATTCTATAGTAAATTCTATGACAGTGGAAATATAGTTGATAAACTTGTGTGTATTATCAAATTTATATCTCTTGGAGATAGCACGTAGGTCATCTACGCAATGTATTCAAATCTTTGGGTTGATTATTGGTCCCTTTGACTTGCTTGTGAATCTAACTATTGAGTAGTACTGATATGTAAATTCAATCGAACTCGAACACTGCATTTTTGTATATTGTCAGGGTTCTTCGTTGCTGAGCAGTTATGATATTATATATTCAAGGCGTTTCGTACACACTGAGGAGACTAGAACTGTGGCGTTGAGATTATTATTTCGCCGTTGTTTAATAGCATTTTTTTATATCTGCTAGGAATTTTTTGGAGTTGATACATTAATCATGTGGTCTAATCAGGTTCTTCAACATCTTTTTCAGTTCTTTAGACAAATCATAGATTAGAGTCGCTGACAGTTACACAAGCCGTGGCTTCCACCATAGATCTCAATAAATATATTGATGGCTCTGACTACTCACTAAAAATCCCAAATCTTTTGCGTTAACAGTTGCTAAAGCACTAAGTAATCAACATAAATGGATAGCAATTTAGCAATCAGATTCAGATGTATTTTGATATCTGCAGACCACGGAAGTACCTGTTATTCAAAACACCACTAGTAATAATATGGTTTGCGGGAAAGTTAAATTTGGAAGCTAGTAATTCATCAGTCCTAGCCGATATTTCCTTAAAACATTTACAACACAAATGATGACATTAGGCTAATATTCTTATTCGGTCTCATTATTTAAACTAAGTGTTAAGCAGAAGCCCCTATGTATGATTCTATACCATAGTCCTAAAGTTGTAAGCTAAAGCGGATAGAATGAAAGTTATGTAACAATTTAGTTCAATAACTCGTAATTTTTTGCATTATATGCTAGTTTGATACAGTGAAGAACATAAAAACAGACTTTTGAGGTAATTTGTAAAATCCTTAGCACAAATTCCAATCTTAGCCATTACGTAAAATTAGTAGATAACCATTGGATACAATCCATTGCGGATTTTTACATGTTTTATTCAATCGTTTTGTTAAACTGATAGAATGAAATCATATTTAAAGATTGTATTACAAAACATTTGGATTTTAATTTAGTAGTTGAATTCATGGGTCAATTGAAGCCACACCATCACCATGGAAAATCTGAAAGCACTGGACGGCCGTTTCGTCTTAGTTTGCAACTCCTAAATTTCTATTATATCCATAAAACCCCTTCTGATATTAATCAACATATACTCACTAGTGACTGGATTCAAGAGGTATTTCCTGGAGTTCTAGTGAGATGTAGTGACTAGTAGAGTTTAACCAGGTCTGTTATGAGATAGCAATTCATTGAAAATAATGGTGTATGTGTCGCAATTTGGCGGATTAGTTGAAGTTAGAGATTAACACCGTTGGATGCCAGCCAACTCAGTGGTCTAGAGGATAAGCGTTTGCTCGCGAAACTGATAGGTCCTGAGTCCGAACCTCGCTGTGGGCAGGATCGTGTATGCGCACATCTGAGGCGTTCCATAGTAGGACGAAGCGACCATTCAGTGCTTCCAGGATTTCCGTGGTAGTTTAGCTTCAATTGGCCCGTGAATCCAACTACTAAATTATTATAATATCCACAAAACCCCTTCTCATAATTTCAGTACTATCTACAAAATAAATTCCATAAACTACGAAAAATATTTCATAGGACAAAGTGGTTTCCTTTTCATATCTAATCAAAAATAATAGTACAAATGTATAGTATATTTTTACATATAAATGCACCAGTGGATTAAGATAACCATGGACATGAATTCAGTTTGAGAAAACGTGAACATTGTGAATCGATAAACTTTCAAAAATCCCTGAGAATATCTATAAACATACCATTTAAGTCAATCTACATACTTACATAGATACGATGTACTAACTCATACAAAAAGAGCCAATCAAATATTTGGTTAGAGGTCAACCAAATAAAAGGAATGAAATGCAAAGACAAATGATGACAACAAAACCTACGGAAGTAATCAATCATGAATAAGGTCATCAGAACTAACTGTTTTAACATACGTGGAATAGCCAACAAAACAGTTCACTTTTATATGAAATTACCGCTAATGATGAAGACTTCCCAATAAAGTCATTCAGACCAAATAATACAATATAACTAGAGGCGTCTATATGAACTACGTGTTTTCTCAATCACTTCAAACTCATAACTATTGGTCTCTGTATTCAAAACGCTTCTATTTAAAGTCTCTTTGAGGGTTACTTATGATTGTCAATCTAGCATAGTTATGGTGCAAAAAATCAACCTCTAGGTAATAAATATGATACTATACCACAAAAGATAACCTACTTTATCTCTGATACCTTGACGCATCACTTCTCGTTCTTCTTCCATTTTACGATGTTTAGCTTCTCTTTTCTCTTCTGCCTCACGTAATGCCGCTTCAACTTCTGGATCAATTTCTTTACGTCCACCTAAAACACCTTCACCTTCGTCTTTCTTATCACCTAATGCACCTTGAAAATTGATATCAAACAAGAAATAGAAAATTAGTATTATGAACAACTAGAAAAATGTTGTATAAAAATCTCTAAAGTGGTAACCAGGACGCACTGGACAGCTGTTTAGTCCTAGTATGAAACTCCAAAGAAGTGAGTATCCAGTGCCTCAAAGGAAATTGAACGTAGGAAATTCAGGTGTCGCAGTAGACATTTAAGCTTTTGATTGAGATCATGAACCGATTGATGTTAAACCACCGTCGGAAACCTGGAAACACTGGACGGCCCTGGGGTCGAATTCCGCGAGCGAGGTCGTGGATGCGCACTGCCGAGGAGTCCCACAATGGGATGAAACGGTCGTCCAGTGCTTCCAGGTTTCCAACAGTGGTCTAACATCATTCTTTTCATGATCCCAATCAAAAACTTAATAATCTCCAAAACCCCCATACTGATATTTAAGTTTTTATCATTGAGCTGGTATCCAGTGGTTTACATATTTAAATTTAACCAATTCGCGATATTGCTCAAACTTATTCCGTTGTTTTCGATTAGTATCTTAAATCAGCTCTTGATTTCAATAACATTCAATGATCTGCACAAATCATCACACCGATAATTGTCATTTAATCACTAGAGGCTAACTTCAGGCGGAAATTTCTGAAGTTATAATAATAAGTTGGACCCAGTTGAAATTTTACTATCCGCAATGTGAAGCAGCCTTAAAGAGGAATTTATGTGAATCTTTTTTTTAATTGGTTAGATTTTTGTAAACTAAGGATATTGCTTTCTGGTTAGGTTGAATTAAGTCAATTCCTACACGGAATAATTGTTGAGTTAGCAGTATTGAAGTTTGATGCAGTGTGATACATTGAGGAAGCAGTGAACTGTTATTGACTAAGGTGTTTGGGAAATATATTACATATGCCATATTACATAATCGAATTCCCTATAGAAAATATGTTCTTCGAAAATTATAGTAAGCAAATTATACCACTATTGGGGAGTTCAGAATCTTTGCAAAAATCTTTGGCATCTATTCACAATTGATTGTACCTAATCAATTAGTCGTGAACTTAAAGGACAACTTGATTGAACTGTTTGTAAACAAACAATGCAAAAATGAATTTAGGTAAGTATCAGAACGGGTTTTGTGAAGATTGTAGTAATTTTGCTACGTGACTGGCTAACGTGACAAACTCACTAGTGACTGGATTCAAGACGTATTTCCTGGAGTTCTAGTGAGATGTAGTGACTAGTGGAGTTCAAACAGGTCTGTTATGAGATAGTAATTCATTGAAAATAATGGTGTATGTGTCGCAATTTGGCGGATTAGTTGAAGTTAGAGATTAACACCATTAGATGCCAGCCGGCTCAGTGGTCTAGAGGATAAGCGTTTGCTCGCGAAACTGATAGGTCCTGGGTCCAATTCTCGAGAGGCGAGGTCATGGATGCGTACCGCTGAGGAGTCCATCAATAGGACGAAACGACCATCCAGTGCTTCCAGGTTTAAAACATGACAATTATTCAAAACAGAAATACATACCTTTTACTGAATCCAATTGATTTCCGATTAGTTGTTTTGCAATAAAACTTGCCATTTTTAAAATTATACTTTTGTTAAGGAGAAATCAGAAGATATATATGATGTTCGCTGAAGATTTGATCTTCTTTTTATTCACTTTTTTCTAATATGATTTGTGTCTATACTGTTCGTTTCAACTTTCTATTTTAATTCCACAGTTCTTGATTTCTGTGGCATTTAATTATATTTCTAAAAAAAGAAACAACAACATGATTTCCTATTCGTAATGTACATGATTTGTGAAGACTGTTAAATATTATTAGTTCACATATCGGACTTAGAAAATCAGTGAAAATAAACTACTGAACAATCTGGAACTCCTTAGTAGTGAATGTTTACAATCCTAATGGTGATCAACTCTAAGATGTTTAGGTCTCATAACCTTTGACCGATGAATTGACATCTAATGGTTTACATATTCAATTCAAATTAACTCAGAATGTTACTTGATTATCATTATGTCTTTAGTGGGTAACCGACTCATTCTCAACATAGATTTGATTGCTTAATCAGTTATATAAATCATAAATGGTTACTATGACAATCAAGTCATTGCTTAAAATTATATGAAAAAAAGAGAAGAAACATATTTTTACTGATAAGTGGAAATACGAAAAATGTGAAAAAACCCAGTAATCTAATATTTGAAGAGTTTAAAGTACGAGTTTATTTCTACAGTTGTGAAAATTTCCAGTTCTATTAAAACATCGGTTAGTAAATGGATGTAGAGAATGAGACTACTGACTACACAAATCTTTAAAATTCAGTGATTCAAAAGATTTATTCAGATATTCAATGAACTCTTGAATTGATCATTTACTCACTGAAGACAATGGAAAATGGTTCCTCAATATTGTGTATTACTTAATGTTAGGGATATAAATCAATAAATACTAACTCAGTGGTCTAAAAGTCTAAAGCTAATCTCGAAACCTAAAGATTCTGGGTCCTATCCTCAGTCAAGTTGTGAGTAAACACTTGAAAGGAGTTCAATACTAGGATAATACGACTGTCTAGTACTTTCTTAGTTTCATTCACTATCTAATCAAGATCTTTTACCGATGTAATCTAATATATCCAACAACTACCACAGCACCTTATAATCTAACGAAATAAGAAGTTCGCGCGAGAGACCGAAAGTCCAGAGTTCGATTTCCACTTGTAGGATCGTGGATGCACACTGCTCACGAGTCCCATAATAGAACGAGACGGCCGTCCAATGCTTCCAGGTTTCCAATGGTGGTCTAAAATTCATCGATTCATGATTTCATTTATTAAAGAATATATTAAGTTCCCATATAATAAGCAGATTTTTATTTTATTGAAATTATCAATACACGTACTAAAAGTCTAATGATAAGAAGTTAAATTTTGATGAATTCATGCTTAAAATCTTTAGTTATTTAATACATTTGTATATTGACAGTGTCTAGAAGTACTCATGCATTAATAAAGGTTAATGACCTTTTCAGTATTCTTATTCATAATGCATATGAAATCACTCTGACGTCACTTTTTTGTCATTACAGTCAATAATAAATAGTATGCACGAATAAAGTCATAATAATAATAATAATAATAGCAATATCCTATTCACTGTAAACAATATCCAATTGGATACATTCATTAAATTACCTTTAATATAATAATTCATTTCTGAATACTTTTTTTTGTTTATTTTTTATGATACACCCGATCGATCATATGACATGTATACATAGATAGAAGAAATTCAATTAGTTGCCTTAGCAACTATTAGGAGAAAAATAATTGTTTACTTATAGTTAATCAATAAAATGTTTAAAAATACTCATCACATTTCCAATTCAATTTTTCTATGAAGATTTGTATTATTAAAACATGGTATCGTATAAATTATAACTACTGAATAAAAATGTTTTACATTACTAAGTGTATTATCATCAATAACTTGAACGATTGAAATATTCGGATATAATTTTAGTCACAATCTGACATAAGGTCTAGAAACAATAACTATCAGAGAGTATTAACACAGCTGACGCTTGATGAAGTTAATTATCAAGATATCTCATCTGATAGGTTTTGTACTAATTGGCATGTACCAACAAGGTTTACCTACAATATTGAAGGAATTTTAATACTTATTATTTCTTTTTGGGGGGGGAGGGAGATTCTGTAGTGTGTTCTTTAGTGATGGTGGAGAAATTCGAACACTTGACTTCTATCTGAAGTTTGTGATGATGATGATGTAGTTCAGAAGAACGATGAAAGCTCCACGACCAAACCATCCAGCTGAGAGAACAAAACACCATCAAAAGTGTTATTTAGTTCATACCTATATTATGTTGAATGAACTACTGAATATTCCTACTTTTTTCTAAGTCTTAAACTGTAAAACCCATCAATTAGGTTGTGAATCTATTCAGTGAGAATATATATTCGAATTACTTCATAACATATGTCACATTAATTATTATTATTATCAGTTTTTAAATGGTTTAATCCATTTCAAAAGTTCAAGTTTGTACATCATTCAGGTAATAAAGTATACACAAACTGTTGAAATAAACACATCTAAGATTCAAAATATATTTCCATCTTAATCTTTATTCACATTATTGTGCAATGTATACTAAAAGTTTAATAAATATTCATTGAATAATTACATGGTCTTTATTCATTTTCACATGCTTCAGGTGATATTCAATAAATGAGCAATCAAGTTCACTAGTATAGTAATGAAGTATTTAAATCTATATACAATAACGTTTAATGTATCAGATAGATTGATTCAGTATTCCAGCAAACGAATAACTATATTACAAGATAATAAATAAGAACTTTCATCGAAATTTGATTGAATAGTTTCACAATATTTGAGTACTGAGTTAATGTAAGACATTAAAGAGGAAGAAAAAATGTATTTCCTTGAAAAAGCTATGAACCAGATTATCAAGTGAATCATTGGAATTACTTCAAATTCTTTCGTTGAGATTTCTACAAATACATTTTTTTCTTCTTTATATTGTTGTTTCTGTCAAATCCATTTCAGTTATTGAATGATTTCTATGTTTTTATTCAATAAATCAATTTCAGATACTTTTAGTAACTGTATATCAATGAAACTGACTATTGTTCATTTTTTTGATTGAGATCATGAACTGATTGATGTTAGACCACCATTGAAAATCTGGAAGCACTGGACGGTTGTTTCGTCCCATTGTGCATTTGTCAAAACTTACATATACTGGCTATATATGTATATATAGTTTATTAATCCTGTAAACTATGTAATGAAATAATGATAGAAAGTACTTATGATCTTGGATTATTTTAATTAGAATTTCTAGAAAGAGGGAATTATATATGACCTCATGTGGATATTGTAACAGTAATGGAGAAATAGTGGAGTATTTGTGTCTATCAATAGAAAATACAAAAAATAATTAAAGTATTATATGAGATGTTTAATGGTTAGTGTAATCAGTTCAATGTATACAATTTTTGTATGAAGATTATTGTTATCAGCCGATTATTTAGACGTAAATAAGAGGACTGTAGGTACAAACCTGAATACAAGTTGTGTACTCAACAACTTTTCTTTATTGATTAACTAATAAAGTCAATAGTCAGTGTACGTTAGTACTGTGTAACTGAGTTAAGGACTTGTGAAAACTCACAAAATAACATTCTAATAGCTCTTAAATAATAATAATAATAATAGAATAACGTTGAAAGAAAAGAAACTGGGGTATTTCGTGAGGAATTGTAGAAGTTATCACTTAAACTATACTTTAAATACATTATTATTACGAAGATAACCATTGAAAATAAAAAAATGTGCTACTGATCGATTTTGGTAATTAGAAACCATTTACACCGATTTACTGATTCTATTAAACAGATCAGAATAATTTGAATACTGGATGAATGTTGTTCTGTTTAATGGATTAGGAACTAAATAGATATTCGGAAATAACTAGGATACTTTATGATTGTACTAATCTATAATTTCTTCCAGAAAAAACCATTGAGTTCTGCATGGGTCAATTTAGTATTTGAACTAATAGTTAGAGATAGGTAGCTAGTCTAAGCAATTTATCTTTGAACCTTGAAGTAATCATTAAATGTGTGAAAAACATTAATTATAGTTTACCCGGATTCAAAGAAATAAAAAACAACAAGAAGTTGGTGATTGTTCAACATTCAGAAATATAGAAGAAAATAACCTTTCAGAGCATTATCAAGTTTTAATCATTTATCCTTCGGAGAATAACTTCACAATAACCTTCTATCTTTTAAATGTATTTATCAATAGATCAATATTTAAGAGGGATCTTTCAAAGTTTCATCTTGTTAAATGGTACTCGAAAAATACGAATATATCTATAATGATCGAGTTATCATTTAAAATAGCCTAAAAAACGTTTTTATACATTAAAAGAATTTCAGTTGCTAAAATATTAATTATATGATTCTACTTACTAAATGATCATGATTATATACTTTTACCCCAAGTGCCCTGATACGGCCGTGAGTGGGGAGAGTCAACACACTCTCTCTCTCTCCAAATACTTTCACATGGCCTCTGCCAGAGAAGTCCTACTCACTGCGTTCTCATGGCGGGGGTGTTGTTTACAAAATTGAGAGGACGAAAAGCGAATGTCCAGAGCTTTAACCGGGTTGGTGGAAACGAAGAGTCCACCTAGAGGAGTTGGAAAATCCTCATTCCAAACCAATAGTGTACATAGGCTTCAGGATCCTGAAGGAACAAATGGTGTATGAACCAATTGTTGTTCACCGGCTATCATGAGACTGTATCTCCTTACAATGTTCCACTGCCTTATGGATCAGATTTTCGAGTCGAAGGCTCCGGATGTGACCTTCTAGGAAAATCACCTGTTTTGGTTTGGTCACTCAGGTAGTACCACAGCTCTCACACAAATTAAATGAGATTTGTGTGGCGCATATGTATTTGGTGCCTTCTTGTACCAGTATTTATGTGTTCAAATAAATAATAATAATAATATACTTACCAGAATATAAAATGAATTCCTATTTCACTATAAATATTTACCTTTAAGAATATTTATTATTCTTTTAGTAACTATGATAATGTTATATGATATATCTGTTTGTTTTCTTCTTCCTTATGAGTTCTATGCATATGGTTAATGGGTATTTTTAGTTGATTCTTATAAAGAATATTCAATATTATCCATTTCATTATATTAACCCGGGCAGAGAATGATAGCCATTTTCTAATAGCCTATAAGAATGAAGTTAGTTAAAGTATGGAAAAAATATTCATAACCAATCACTATGAATTATTTTTATTTAACTAGTCAATATGAGACTGAGTTTGAGTTTAAGCTGAAGTAAATTTTTACCCTTTTTTATCAATAGTTTACTTATACAATAAGATAAGGGAATATTGGTCTGAAAGGTAGGCAATAGATAGAATTATAATTTAAGAGGAGAAAGAATATAGAAATAGTTTATAGTAATAATATTGATGACAGATTTGTCTAAACTATGTAATGCTCTTTCTTTTCTTTTTTTTACTACTGTTTACTATCCTGAACGTGTAGTGTATAGAAATTTATAGAATGGTGGTTGGAGGTAGTCAACAGTAAAATCTGGACCCGGGTTTCATGCCCTTTGACACTCGTCAAAAAGATGTATCTGTACTCTTGAGGGAACTGGTGCTCCCTGACCATATTGCAACCTGATCAATAGCATTCGATCTGCGCCACCCAGTGATCCATCAATTATGAATAGAAATTTATATAAATATGCATTATTTTGTTGCTAAATTATGGTAGTATCATTGATGAACATGGTGGATCTGATGCAGATGTGAAGACGTGGATCGGCAAAGCGAAAGCAGTATATCTACAATTGAAGAATATCTGGAAATCAAAGCAACTATCAACCAACACCAAGGTCAGGATTTTCAATACAAATGTCAAAACAGTTCTACTGTATGGGGCAGAAACCTGGAGAACTACGAAAGTCATTATCCAAAAGATACAGGTGTTTATCAACAGTTGTTTACGTAAAATACTTCGGATACGTTGGCCAAACACGATCCGCAACAACCTACTGTACGAGAGAACAAACCAGATCCCAGTGGAGGAAGAAATTAGGAAGAAGCGCTGGAAGTGGATAGGACACACATTGAGGAAAGCACCCAACTGCGTCACAAGGCAAGCCCTCACATGGAATCCTCAAGGTCAAAGGTGGAGAAGAGGAAGACCAAAGAACACATTACGCCGGGGAATGGAGATAGATATGAGGAGAATGGGCAACAATTGGATAGAAGTGGAAGGGAAGGCAGAGGACAGAGTGGGTTGGAGAATGCTGGTCGGCAGCCTATGCCCTATTGTGAGTAACAGGCGTAAGTAAGTAAAGTATTTTAATATGTGCAAATCATCTAATGTACATGTTCTTTATTAAGTAGTATGAATTATTTTATTTTACAGTAGTGCTGATGGGAGGCTTATGCTCCTCTACGATGGGTAACAAGCGTAAATAAATAAGTATAGTGTTGATTATATTTATGATCAGATAAGTGTTTAAACTTGTAAATCAATCTACCAACTAACTTAAAATTTACCACAACTAACCAAATATCATTTATGTTACATGGTTTAACACTAAATGATTATAGTATATGAAAAAATAATCAGAATTTATCCGTAGTGTTAGATCATACATTTCAAAATGATCTGAACCCATTATCAAACTGTAAGAAAATCTAATTAACGCGCTAACTAGGAAATATCATGTGACATATTTTGTATTTAAATTAATTTATAATGGTTCGGATTATCCCGTTGTTGGTACTTTGATTGAAGGTCGATCAGTCATGGTTGACATATGTGGATCCTGTGAGGACTGCTTTGATATACCTATTATAATACAAGTTGATGAAGAATAGATGGAATGTGGCTAACAGTGGAATCCAGGACTGATTACATTTTAGTCAAAATATCAATAACGGTATAATGTGAACCATTACAATCTAAATTAAAATTAATATTCGTTGTACAAGTGGCTGATTGTCTAGAATCAGTAGCTAAGTGGATAACGCGTCGATATTTGAAGGCGACGGTACTGTGTTCGAGGTATAAACTAAGCATTAGCTCTGAGATGCAAGAATATCCAACTAACGGATTTTAAATAGGCTGAAACGCGAGTCCTGGGTCCCACTGCTAGCCATATCCCATATCTAAGATAGTAAATGATAAGAAAATATATGCTGACTAGTTGTAAAAGGACCAGGATAGGATATAAAAAAATGCCGATTCACTAACTGGTCATTAACTGTCACTGATCCAGAATTTACTTTTAAATAGACAGTTTTTGGGTTCTGAGTTACAGAACCAAGAGTAGATATTTGCTGAAACATTTTAATAGATTTCCTAAACATATCTACTCCGGTTATAAAATTGTCAAGTCTAATAACTGAGTTTAGAGAGAACTGTTGAGACAAATTACCGATCTCAAGTCCGAGCCCTGTCATAGCTTAGATATTTATATTCTAACCATACGTTGTGTATACGAAATCTCAGTCAACAACGAACTCAAACAAAGAATAAAAATAGTTGTTAAGTCCTTTCTGTTTTTTAGCAATTATCTGGCTAATGTTGATTTTATTAGAAAAGTCTCCACAAACTCCTTGTCTGAATGATAGTCATATTGCCACTAGTTTCTAAATTTTAAATGAATTCTTCGAACTTCCAGTGATAACCCAAAGTCTATGAACTTTAATCATGTCAGAAATAAAACATTAACAATAATAGTACTAAATTAATATCGCTCTATTCATTGATTGAAAATGAAATATATAGGTCACTATGTTATTGAATAGAATCATTTCAACAATCAAGTTATACTGATGAATAATCTTATAGTAGGACATGAAAGCCATCCATTTATATCTTTAAATCTTAGGTAACATTAAACACAGTATACTTTCTATGTACAGAACTATATTTTTGTTGTTGTCAGCTAATAAATAAGGACAATTAAAAATCCAAAGCTGGATAGTAACTAGAAGTGAAATCCAGGACGCGCGTTTCGTCATATTTGGAACTTGTCAGCTGGATATACCTGCATCTCACAGTTGATGTTCACTCCGGGAGTGACTCAAATCCAATACCGTTCTCTTTAAACGCCATTGCGTTATCCACTTAGCTACTGAGTTCTGATAATCATCTGCTTGTACAATGGGGTGAAGTTTTCAATTCACTTGATGTTGTTTACTTATATCGAAATAGTTCGCACAGGATGCATATATGCCAATATGAGATTGATCGATTAAAGTTGTAAATAACAATAAGAAGATACAAGTAAAACAACACCAAGTGAATTTAAACTTCACCTCGTTGCACAAGCGGGTGGCTATCAGGACTCAGTAGCTAAGTGGATAACGCAATGGCGTTTGGAGCGAATAGTACTGGGTTCGAGTCACTCTCAAAGTGAACATCAACTCTGGGATGCAGGTACATCCAGTTGACGAGTCCCAAATACGATGAAACACACATCAAACTGGTTTCCACTACTAGCCATTATTCATCTTTGCTTAGAAAGCTTGTGACTTAAGGCTATATCGAGGCAATCCGCACAGGATCCACATATGCCAAAATGAGATTGATCAATTGTGCGAACCTAAATAACAATAAGAAGATACAAGTAAAACAACACCAAGTGAATTTAAATTAAAAATTTAGCTCATACTAACATCAACTCATTAATTGTACAAATATATATTCACCATTATATATGTGTAACTCCGCCCGGAGTCCCTCCGGGGGCTACTGCCGGTCCTAAACCCGGGTAAAGGAGGAGGATTGAGCATGGGGTTAGCGACTCAATCCCTTAGAAAACTAACACGCTAAAAGAACGCTAACCAGAAAAATTATTATATATGTGTAAATAATCATGCCTTATTAGTTTCATAACACTGTCATAATACAAGTACAGAAGGAAAAAAAGTAAAGAAAAAACAAACTTAAATTTACAATTCCAATGTCAGTTTTTTTCTTGAAAATCTTCTCTTTGTATCAAGTGATATACAGAACGTTACAAGAATTCAGAGAAAAAAAGAAAAAAAGGAGAGAAGAAAGAATCTGTTTAAAACGTTTAGCTTGATTAATGAAAATAATTAGAATAAGATAGAGTGAAAATTTTTTTGTGTTTTACAGTAGGTTATAAAGGTATTTCTATGAGGATAACATAAATGTTTTAGTATTCTCTGATAAACCAGCGAGACTATAATTTATGGACAAACCAATCAGATTTACGATAATAGGTCTGGGTTTTTAGCGCGAAATTCATTCACCCATTTGGCGAGATAGCATCTTGGCATTATAGCTGATGTCATCAACTGTAAATCATCATCCTTACTCTTCAAACTTCTTTATAACCCTCATTTAGCCCTAGTAAGTAGGTAGACACTCTCAAGATCACTTTAGCGTCGCTCAAAAGTCGTCCGCAAATTATAGTCTCCGCCTGGAGCCCCTCTGAGGCCACTGCCGGTCCCATGCCCGGATAAAGGAGGAGGATTGGGCATAGGGTTAGCGACCCCATCCAGTAGAAATCTAACTCGCTAAAAAACACCAACCAGAAAAATTATTCAAACCGATAAATCTAATTGAATGCTAGATTCAGTTTCTAAGCTCTTTTAGTAACCCCTAGGTTAGATCTAAACACCAACTTGAATACGAGAGAAAAGACGCGAATTATAGGAGGAATGCTTTACTCCAAACTTTTGTTTATTTACAAGAAATCTAGGGTTTTTATAGTATTTTAGATGGCTTTAGACTTTCGGAAAATTCTGGAATGCTACTAAACATAATACCAGTATAGGTAATCATCCAATCAGAAACTTGATGTGTGATTTTTCACTTATTAGATGTTTCGTGCAAAACTTCTAATGAATGATGATTGAATAAGATGCTTCTCAATGCTTTCAGAGCCTTTTCTAAGTTGTTTTTTTTCGAGGAGTTTTCTAAATCTCCTTAACAGTTGCCAAGTCTTAAAATATTTCTATTGTGTTATTGTTTTTATTATTAAAACAAAATCAAATCAAATTTCAAATGATTCAATGTATTTATTGTGTTGCAGAGATAGAAACTTTTAAAACTGATCGGAATAGTACATAATTTAAATTACTTGTGTGTAACGTATTCAAAGCATTACCTTATTAACTTCTAGTTTTGATTATCAGGTTGTTTTAATCTTACTGATGTGTTAATGCTAATTGTTGTTGTTGATTAGTTTGATTATTAGACGTAAGAGTATCTTATGTAATTATTGAATTGTTGGATAGTTTTTTTCTTTCTTGTCCTTTTTCTTTTCAGATTATTTTGAAAACTCTACTGTTCACACTCTTGAAGTACACAATGTAACTTCAAGCTAAACATAAGTCTCAAAAGCATGAGATACGTAAACACCATCTCTTTCAATTTTATACTTTTACCCTTTTATATTAAATGTATTAAATCTATTAAATTATTCTCATTGGGTTACTGTCCAGTATGGAATACTAGAAATGAATGTTAAATGTAATAATTAATCAATAAGGTCTTTATCAGATGAATATTAGAAGACTTGGAAGAGGGTTTGCCAATATCTAATATGATATACTTTCCGTCATGAACTAACGTTAACTGATGAACCCTTGAAAACTATGAATCGATAAACAGTTGTCTTATCCCCTCATTTCAGATCTTCCATCACAGGATCGAGCTCAAGACACTTCGAATTTGTCATAATCGGTTTATAACACTCCACCTAACACTATACGACTATCAACTAATATTATATATGGATACGCTTGTAGTTTTGACTAATTTTCGTAATCTTTAGTAGGTATATTAACTGAGAAATATATACTACGCGAGTGTAGTAAGTCTATATGAATATTTTTACCCGTAAACTGAACCCCTTTGTACATGTTTTTAACAAAACTATAGTTGTAAAATATCTTATAAGATTAGTGTACTAAAAGACAGTGGAGTAGAGTTAGGAGATAAAACTTCATAGTAGCTGCTGCATATAATAGGATCATAAATTATTTAATATCTGGGGATACTGAGTCCCACACGTGGCATTGATTTAGGAGAAAATCCTCTCGAATTCTCTAAGAAGATCTTGATTATTAACCAGGCCATTTTCAGAAATGGATTTTTGTTTCCACCCTCTCACTTTAACAGAGACAGTCATAATGCATGAGGACAGTCTCTAGAATTATGGTAAAAGAAGATATATACATACACGAAGGAATGTCTACCTTTCCAAAACTCAAAAGTTGATATAATCCGCTCAAGGAAAAGCATGAAATTAACCAGTTCGGGGAGAATTCCAAAAATGTTCACATTATGCATGACATTTCATAGCAGCTCTATTAGCACGCTTGATGTAATGTAACGAATATGTAAAGTGGCTCGATTTATTTTCTTCCTCATTGATCTGAGAAGCTTGATTAACTATTATCAGCTGCTAGCTAAAAACGTTTAGAGTTAGTTACAGAAGGATTGTTTCTGCAGCTACTTGGATATATGTTCTTCCACCCTTACTTACGAATAACGATTGCTCCTCGCCATGTACGTGTTTCTAGAGTGGTTATCACATTGTTTATGTGTACTTTATTTTTCTTTGTTACAAATTACCTTCCAACTGTCTAGTTGACCTTTTAATTTTCACTTGAAAATGTCTTAACAAGTATATTTGTGATCAGATTGTTCGAAATGTATTGTGCAAATATATCAAATAATTCTGATAACCTGCGTTTTCTCATTAACTCATGATCTCAACTATTAAAATTACTATAATATCCAAATAAACCATTTATGATATTATTCAACATATTCTGACTAGTGACTAGCTTCAAGAGGTATTTCAAGGAGTTCTAGTGAGAAGCAGTGACCAGCGCAGTTCAACTTGGTCTGTTGTGAGATAGTAACTTATTGAAGACAATGGTGGATGTGTCTCTCAATTTGGTGGATTAGTTGAAGTTAGAGATTAACACCGTTAAATCCTGGTTCATTGATTTAGAAGTTAAGTATTCGTGCGCAAGACTGATAGGTCCTGGGTTCGATTCTCACGAGGAGTCCTATACTACGACAAAACGAACATTCAGTACTTTCAGATTTTCCATGATAATCTAGCTTCAATTAACTCATGATCTCAACTATAAAAATTACTATAATATCCACAAAAACCCCCTTCTGATATTATCGAAATTTATCAAAGAGACTAATTATTTTAAATTTAGAACAATTCCATTCATGTTCAATGTTCAATAAAAGAAATAATTGCATTTAGTTTTTCAATTGTTTATTTCTTTTATAATTTTTTTCAACATCAAATATTACGTATATATGCATACATACATCCATCCACCTATCCATCCATCCATCCACCTATCCATCCATCCATCCATATATGTATGGGTTTATATTGTTCTTTTTTTTTTTAAATAGTTGCCAAGTAATCATTTCTTTGAGATTGATATAAATTATGATAGAATGTTGATTTTGAATAAAAAATAGATGCTAAATATTTATTCATAAACATTCCATCACGATCGGCCAAAGTAATTAATTGTTTAAATGGTTCACTTGTTTGTTTAAATGCTTCACGAAATTTATTGAGTAAAACCTTTCAATAATAATAGTAATTTAAAAAAAAAAGAAACAAAACAAAAATGAGCCGAGTTTAATGTCGTTAAATATAATTAATTTTTTACGAAAGAATACTAACCAGTGTGGTATTCAGTGTTCAAGCAACAGTCTATCAACATCTTTCAACTCACAATTGATTGATCACTGGGTGATGATCAATGTCACATGTGTTGGGATATTCTTCGTACAGATCGGATCCTATCGACCAAGTTTCAATGTGGCCACCAGTCTAGGTGACTCGACATTGTGCGTATTATGTTGAGATAATATTCGATCCGCACTAAGAATGATCCGACACACATGACATTGATCACCACCCGGTGGTCAATCAGTTGTGAATACATTTCAGTCCTTAAGGATATCGGTCGCGGCCCGGATAGCCCAATGGTAATGTCACTGACTATGAAGCTGGGTGACACGGGATTGAATCCGTCAGGGCGCATCAGTTCCCTCGAGATTACAGGTACGACTTGCTGAAGAGTGTCAAAGAGCCCGAAACCTGGGTCCAGGGTTCCCTATTGACTACCTCCAAACATTATCTTATCTTTCAACTGTTAAATGACGTAATTCCATTTCAAAAACTTTCGTAGATTAAAAAGAAAACCATTGTAGCCAACTACTTTAGATTGATTATATAAAATTCAGATTGTTAAGATTTCAGCTTTTTATGCTCCATTGGTTGAGTCACTAGATTATATAGCTCATTGATGAAACGTTCGGTCAAAAAACAAAACTGACAACCAGAAATCTATACAGCTCTTTCTATCCTTATATGTCATCTAGAACACAAGGATAACAAACCGATATCCCTTCTACTTATTATTTGTTAATCTGACTTAAACGTTTACAAGATTAAATATATCAGTTACATGACCACAAATCACCACGAATAAAACTCCCAATGTGATAAAAAAATGGAGCGATGAGTCCATAATAAATCAACGGTAATTTAAGAACGATAAAACATATAACAATAGTTAATTGATAGCTTACAGTTAAGCCATTATAAAATTACTGTATACAATCATCCATCTGTTGAATAGTTCATAAACTTCTATCTCTTCTAATTATTCACCACGATGTAACAGAGTGTATCGATTCCAAAATGAAAGTAGTTGCCTAGTAGACTTTAGTCTCTTATCAGAAACTTTGTAATCGATTATAGAATAGTAACTAAACAGCTAATGAAAATCAATAAACCTAAAATAAATCGTATGTCTTTTTGCTAATCTATTACTAACCAACAATGAGTAACCTTTCCTTTATATTGAGTTAAAAATCAAACTGTAAAGTCCTGTAAAACAATACTTTTGAATAAATTGAAAAGATTACCATATCAGAATTCCATGACTGTTTAACAATTTACAGGTTCAAGAGTTAAGTAGTACCTGTAAGGTAGGTAGGTATAAGTGAAGCTTTTCTTACTAAATACCAGTATGATTTAAAATGGTATAAGGTTAGTAATATTAAATGATCACCTTCCTTAGTTAGTTATTTATGGTGTTGTGTGATTGAGCTCTCAGTTCACGACGTCAATCAATTCTAATCCAGTTATTGTTTCGATTTCATAAAGAGAAAGTATCATTTGATAGTTTTTGGTAATTTCGAAATGTTAACTATTGACGTGGACAGAGAAACAAGAATCCCGGACAAACTATGGAAACTATTTTTGGGGGCGTTATTTCGTTTTAATTCAAAGCTTGTAAAACAGCAACATTTATTTTTGTCCCTAGTTTAGTCTACAGATCATAAGCTTTTTTTGATGTATCATTCACTGCTATAGCCCTTTTTGTCCCAAAGCTATTGTAATTTAAACGTAATCTTTTGTATTCTATTTTCTACCCTAATCCCCAGTTTTGAACGTGATTGTATTTTCCTAATTGTTTATGCGTTGTGGTCCGGTTATTCATCTATTTATTCATGTATCTTTTTACAGTAATCTGAATTCGTAACCAGATCGGAATTGGAAATAAATCGAGTAGTGTTCTAGTTGACTTGTCTTCTCTCTCCCAAGCGCTTGTCAGCTAATCAGATAATAGAATAGTTTTCATCTCTCTACCTGAAGTAATTGGTCTCACTTCGAACTCACGTATACTAGCCTCAAGATTAAACCAGTCAGCTTATCGCGTCAAGGTATTAATCTCGATTTAGGCGAGTTATCCTCTGCATTGTAGTAGGTAGACAGATCAAGGACATAACAACTATCTGTGTTCCTCCAGTAACATTTAAGTTTTTTCAACTTAGTCCTCCTTGTTTTCTAAATTTCTATGTGTCTCTGTAAGCAACCGATTCTCTTCTGATTAATCACCACCTTATAAACAATCGGTTCTAAGGATCTGGGTTCATGAAATCCTATTTTCGGTCTCATTAAATCCCATTTCAACTTACAAGTTGATGCTTTTAATATTTGAACTACGTCTCAAATCTGGTAGTAGATGTCTCTAACCAAGATTCTAACATATGGTACATGCTATATTTCTAAAACTTGCATAACGGACTCAACTACGACTATTTACTGAACCTTATCTAACTAACTTAAAGAATTAGGATGATTTACTCTTTGAGTACCAGAAGGATCGTTCTGCATTTTTATAGTTACGGTTCACTTGTTGTAATAAGCCAGAAATCAGTTCAGGTACTTCGTTTTTGGACTGTTCAGTTAAATAAGACTGTAAAATCTATGGAGAATAACTATACATACTGTTTGTTACTTCTACTATCTGTTCATATTCACAACGAGTGGAAATTGGGTGAATATTAAAATGAGTTTGATTGTTATATCAGAACTCAATGATAATTGACCAATATTATCCACTTTTATCAGTGATCATCCATAATAACTTTCTCATTTGATTAATTTTATCAATATTGATTACTCTCCATAGATTCAATCTAAATAATTGAAAACCTTTTAGGAGATGGAAATTTATCGGTAAAGCATTCTCAAACCTACTTCTATAGTTTGTTTATTCATTTTAACATTCATAAAAAACTAGGTGATATACATAAAAAGAGAAGTTTTTCTCTCAGTTTTCTTAGACACCATTCATTTATTCGACAAATATGATTTAGAGAAATTTCAACTCAAACGGTTTATATCAGAACTCATAAACCCACATATATCTATATCTATGTATCTGTATGTATGTATGCTTCTGTAGCTAGGAGTGACCTTAGATGACCTCATATATATATATATATATATATATATATATATATATTGTTGATTCATTTTCTACTGAATATAGGTTTATCTTAGATCATAGGTGTGATTAATGTCATTTATTTATTTAAACATTGGTACAAGGAGGCACCAAATAGATATGAGCCACATAAGTCATTCGATTTGTGTGTGAGGACTGGAATACTGTCCGGGTACTCAAACCAAAACAGGTGGCTTACTTAGGGAGCCACATCCAGAGCCTTCGACCTAAAGGTCTGATCCATAAGGCAGTGGAGCAACGTCAGGAGATGCAGTAACATGGTAGTCGGTGAACAACAATTGGTTCATACCCCATTTGTTCCTTCAGGATCCTAAAGCCCATGTACACTATTGGTTTGGAATGAGGATTTTCCAACTCCTCTAGGTGGACTCTCCGTTTCCACCAACCCGATGGAAGCGTCTGACATTCGCCACGAGAAGGCAGTGAGTAGGGCTTTCCTAGCAGCGTATTTCATTCAAAAATTTGTTAATCATAAAAATGGATGATGTCAAATGGTTTCAAATTGACTTGTACACTGTTATTATTGTATCCAATATTTGATGTATTAAAAGAAAAATAGGGGATTTGTGATGACTGTTTAATTGAAATCGGAATTTTTATCACGACTTATCATCAGATCAAGAGAGTGTCATTGAATAAGAATAATCATAGATCATAAATTGACTGAAGTTAAGAATGAAGGTCATTGAGAATTCCAACTGAATAGTTTGAAATATAATCACGATTCTAAGCAAAGAGAGATGGTGGTTAGCAGTGGGATCCAGGACGAGCGTTTCGTCCCTTTTGGGGCTCGTCAGCTAGATGTACCTACATCCCACAGTTGATACCCATTTCAGGACTCGAACCCACTATCGTTCGTTTCAAACGCTATCGTGTTATCCACTCAGCTACGAAGTCCTGATAGCCACTAGTTTATGGCGCTTGTGACTTAAGGAAATATCGAAGCAATGCACACAGGATACACATATCTCAAAAAGAGACTGATCGATTGCAGTCCTAAACATCAACAGAAAGATTCAAGCAAACAATACAAAATGGATTTATAATCATGACTGTTACGAAAGTCAACCGTTTTAGATTTGATCTTGTATATAATCGTGGATTTCTTAAACTATGACTGAAATACAGTTAAACTGATTTTATATCACATTCAACATGTATTTACAGAGGTGTAAATAGTAAGAATCCCACTCAAAAATTGAGTGTAATGTACTATATTGGGAATGAATTAGTTAATGAATAACTTTCGACTACTTTTTAATTCCTAGGTGGTAATGATTGCAAAATCTGACCACTTTCAATTGTGTGTTTTTTCTGCTGTTAAATCATTTTTGCTACTAGTCAATGTGTATTATTACAGGTTGATCATGATTAAACATCATCAACCTGTCTTGGTGTTTAATTACTGAATTCAATTACTTCATGGATCACGGTATATGTCTAAAACTTCTGGTAATACATATCGATTTTAGTCACTTGAAGATCACACAACTGCTATTTACTAAATGAATTTATTGAAAGTTTATAGATCCAAAAGCCCTGAATTTGTTTTTTTTTTTGGTAAAATAGAAGTTGTTCTAAGCTTTCAACTTCTTACCGTTTTTCTATGATTCTCCAGATGAGTAAAACCATCTGTAAAAATAACTAACCTTCTTTTAAACTGATAAAAACAAGCACTCACAAACAAGGTCATCAGAAAAGTCGGACTGAATACCGATGGATTAGCTAAACATCTTACTTCTATAAAAAAATTAGGCTCCGGTTGGAGCCATTCTGGGGCTACTGCCGGTCACAAGCCCGGATAAAGAAGGACGGTTGGGCATGGGGTTGGTGACCCCATCCCTTAGAAAACTAACTCGCTAAAAAAGCTAACCAGAAAAACATTATTCGAACCACTAAAATTCTGCTCTGGGAGTCAGAAGGTTTTCATTTAGAAGAGTTATGAAGCCTTATGATGAAAGCCGAGTTCCTTCGGAAGTCACGAGGCTGATGCCTCTTCTGACAACCAGAGCAACCATTTATTTAGGTATATGAAATGTTCGTAAGTAAGTAGGTAAGTAAGGAAGTAATAATGTCCAGAATGACAATCAAATCTTTAAAATGTTAAACTGTTCAATCCTGCGATCATAGCACAACCAAGAAAATATACACCAGAGTTATGAACCTTCATCATTTTAGACCATAATTCAGTGGTAAATAAGCTCTATCAAACATAGGTGTTAGGATACTGTAATCATAGTTGTTTTAAAAATAGATTATTTTTCAAGTAGATAGATTTTACACTTTCCATTATGAGATCATTCTAGAAGCTCCAGATTCTTCCCAATGGTTTTATACTGTTCGGCAATTTACATCTCTAAATTATTTCGTAACGATTTTATCACTGTTAAGTCTTATAGTTGAATAGTTTCTTCAGTCACTTCCTAATTAATTTCTGTATTGAAGAAAGGTGATTCTCATTGTTTGACCTTAATGACATTCATTAAACTGTCATATATATTTGTATATCAAACTGTGGATTTATTTCATTATCTGAATATCTAATTTATGCTTCATTGCCAAATAATTACTCCTTTTCTCTACATTTCTAAGTTTTTAAGTTGTCCCACTTCACTATTTTCATTTATACTTAATTTCCTACATATACATCCACCAATACATATAGTGATTTCTATAACAGTCTTTAATTGCGTTGATCAAGTTTAATTCATTGGCATATCAGAGGGGGTTTTTGTGGATATTGTGGTAATTTTAATAGTTGAAATCATGAGTCAGTTGAAGCTAGACCACCATGGAAAACCTGGAAGCACTGGACGGCCTACAGGTTAAACATTCGCGCGCTAAACCGATAGTTCCTGGGTTTGAATCCTACGGGGTGGGATCACGGATGCGCACTGCTGAGGAGTCCCACAACAAAACGGAACGGCCATTCAGTGCTTCCAAGTTTTCCATGCTGGTCTAGCTCCAATTGACACATGAATTCAACTATAAATTTAATAAAATCTCCACAGAACCACTTCTGATATTAATCATCATCGTGTGCTCACTAGTAACTAGCTTCAAGAGGTATTTCATGTAGTTCTAGTGAGAAGCAGTGACCAGTACAATTCGACCGGGTCTGTTGTAAGGTAGTAACTTATTGAAGACAATGGTGGATGTGTCGCTCAATTTGTTGGATTGGTTGAAGTTAGACATTAACACCGTTGGATATCGGCCGGCTCAGTATTCTAGTGGTTAAACGTTGGCGCGCGAGACCGATGGGTCCTGGGTTGGAATCTCGCGAGGTGAGATCGTGGATGCGCACTTCTGAAAAGTCCCACAATAGGACGAAACGGACATCCAGTGCTTTCAGGTTTTCCATGGTGATCAATCTTCAATTAACTTATGATCTCAACTATATTGTGTTGTTCGATCAATCCGGTGTTGATTCTAATCACACAATTATATTAAATAATAACATCAATCGATGTATTAGATCATCTGATGAATATAATTATTCTGCTGATCACCCTGGTCACTATATTTTTACTCAGAAAATACACTTTTTTACAAAACTAACTTTGTCCTGGACAGAGTTCTGTGGATGATTCTGGGATGGGAGGCTTATGCTCCTCCATGAAGCATAAAAGGCGTAAGTAAATTTATGAAACTATGAATTTGTAAACAAACAGCTGATCAATTTTTTAAAAATGTTTTCTAGAAAGAAATTCACAGTATTATAATCGATTTTCATGAGGAAAAATAATTTCCAATCTAATTCACTCAAATTTAATAATTATTATTTGAGTAAACGATTTATATGTTACTAGTATATGGGTTGTGAAGATTATTAAGGTTTTGATTGAGATCATGAACCGATTGATGTTAGACCACCACAATTGAGAACCTGGAAGCACTGGACGGCCGTTTCGCCCTACTACGGGACTCCTCAGCAGTGCGCATCCACGATCCCGCTCGCGGGACTCGAACCCAGGGCCTTCGACCTCGCGCGCGAACGCTTAACCAACTAGACCACTGAGCTGGCATCCAATGGTGATAGTTTCTAACATCAACCAATCCACGAAATTGCGCAAACAAATTTCGTTGTACTGAGGTAGATACCTGTCTCTACCCGACAAGGATTGGCTCCACTGGTCACGACTTCTCACTAGAACTCCGAGAATTCCCTCACAAAGCTAGTCACTAGTGAGTACATGTTGATTACTAGTATAGGGGTTGTGGAGATTATTAAGTTTTTGATTGAGATCATGAACCGATTGATGCTAGACCACCACAATTGTGAATATTACTGATCAATATTATTGATCGTTTATTCTAACAGATCATGATCATTGTAGCCTAGTATAATCAAAAAATAGTTAATCACTGAGGTATTAAGAAAACTTTATAACGAATTCAAATTATGTAAGATTTTATTTCTGTCAGTATCATCATAAATTTGGAAATGTTTTAGTATGTTTGAGTTTTTATGTGAGTGTGCGTGTGTGTATATGGATGACTGTAGGCAATTTACCCGATTAAACACGGTTGTAATAACTGTAACAACATTGAATATCTATCGATTTTAAGATAAACTAATTATATATAAACCGGAAGCATTGGGAATATGAAAGTATTGCATTAAGATGACTAAAGATAGTTTGTTTTTAACTTAGTAAGCAAAAAAGAAAACAATTAGATATTAGAATGGGGGTTTGCGGAAATTGCAGTGATTTTAATAGTTGAATTTATGAGTCGAAGTAAACTAGATCACCATTAAAAATCTGAAAGCACTGGACGTTTGTTTGATTCTAGTATGAGACTCCTCAGCAATGTGCATTCACGATCATGGATCGATTGAAGTTAGACATAAACACCATTGGGTCCCGGGTCAGTGATCTAGAGGTTAAGCGTTCGCGCACGAAGCCGGGGTTCTGAATTTGAGTCTCACATGCTGGATCATGAACGGACATTGCTGAAAAGTTTCATACTAGGACGAGATGGCCGTGCAATGCTTCCAGGTTTTTCCATTCCATGTAAAACGTAACTTATTAGATGTTTTTTTCTGAACATATGTTTATATCTTACTGATATAACAATTCTTCAAATTTTAATAGGTTAACTTTTTAAAAAAATGCAAAGATGATGTTGTCATCTAGAAATGATCTTATCTGGGGAAGTATTGATGATCATGAAAATCGTTGTGTTCTATTTTAGAACTGATCAACAGTGTGTTTTTACAATTCCACTTGCAGTAGAATTCAGAACTTTTAGGTCTCACTTCTCTTATGGTTGTATTAAAATATTAAATCTATGAGCTCTGAACCTTATCTGGTATAGAATAGCAATTATGTTCTAAATGATGTTAAGACGACCGTTTAATACTATTCATTTTACAATAAATCTTGAACTAACTTCACTGTAATCATATACCAAGCTGCCATAAGGAATAATAGATTTGTGATAATTATTGATGACACATTAATTGCTCCTCTGTATATGCGTGATGAAGTGTCCGATGCTATATTTACGCGGGGTTTCAATAAATAAGTCATGACGGAAAAGTAAGTGAAATCTGTTACATAACCCATCCATAAATCATCTACTTACATATGGAAACTTAAGTATGTGACTCGGTTAACAAGTACAGGTTTATATTCTCTACCAAATAGTACATACACACTATATTAGGATTTGTGATACCACTGAGCTGGATTCGAACTTATGACTCAGTGGTTGGTTTTTGACACTAAAAAGTAGGTTAGTCATGATAACAATATTATCACTTATATAATTCAGCAAGCATGTGTATTTAAGTTTGCAAGGAAAGCAAACATGGGAAGATTAAATAAATTTGGTAATTAATGATTCTGAAATATTACTGGAAATATGGGAAGAATAACAACTTTTTAGTATAGATTAATTGAAGAGATAAGAAAATAAAGTTTTTATGCTACATTTGCTTGGATTAAAGTAATTATAATATTACATTCGAACCATTATATGGCAAACTACTAACGTTATCTAGTATATGATACATTAATGTTAGCCTATATGTACTCATTTCGTGGAAGTCAGTTTCATCATGATATAATGTCAGCCAAACAATCATTGAACAAGTAGAAGCATACACCTATCACTACACATGACTCAGTATATGTAATTTATAGGTCTCATGGATCAACTAAATTAAACCTATCAAGATATTTGAAAATCTTGAATTCATTTCCACACAGATTCGTTACTGTCTTTAAGAAATTATCACTAAAATATAAGCCTCATATGATATGTAATTAAATCTTACCTGTTTAGCATGCCATTCTGTTTTCCATTGTGGCATACAAGTTGGTATTTTAGTTAACATAGTTAAAATAATTTGTTCAGCTGCATCATTCCATAGTTTGTTTGGTCCATTTCCTGTTAAACCCATAAATGTGATATGTGCTAAAAGTAAATGTTTACGACCTAATTTTTGTTCATCACTTTCTAAACCAACACCTAACAGATGACTATTGTGAGTACCACGTGTAAATTGTATTCGTAGACCAAGATTAACTGAATAATTTGGTATTTCATTGTTGGCTAACTTATGAAGTATGTTTAAAATTGTATGGATCGCCTGAATATGAGATTTGTAAAATAATGTCAAAGAAGAAGAGAATAGAATTGATGAGTAACACACAAATTAGACAATAATAAAAAGATGTAAACAGGAGAATATCTGTGATGAGAGCAAATAAAACAGAGTATAGAGAGCAAACTTGATGAACGACATTTTATGTATCCACTCCTGGTAACCGTCTGATTTGACAATGTTTTTTGTTTCAAGAGGCTTCGGAAAGTTTGTTAACCTCTTTATTGCACCTTTCAATGTCAAACAGTGTCGTAAAACGTTTTTCATGATAGATTCAAGAAATAAACTATAGATGGAAGATTTTCAAGTACGCCTATGTTTGAAAACCTAAACATTGTGTGAAAATGTAATCTAAACTGTCTTAATTTCTCCCTCGATTTCTGTTTACACGTCTCAGTTAACCATTAAACATAGACAAAGCATTAATCAGAGTGACTCCTATGTGGTTATCACAAGTGGGTATCTATTCTTTCTTACAGACTGAGACAACCATCAATCAAAGTCAGCCAAATGGGATTTCTTCTAGCTCCCAGAAGCTACGTTCTGGTGCTGTTAATGACACTTGAAGTTAACCTAATTGGAATTGCTCCATCGTTTCTAATTATCCAAAGGCTTTTCAAATTCGCTAAGATCTGGCGGGTTGTGGGTTTGCATATAATTCGTTCGTTAATTGTATAGAAATCGTGACCAACTAAAGAATGGTCATTGACTAGTTGAATATTTCTTCGAAGTATTAATGTATTTGGATCGCGTCTAGCTAGCGGTAAAATCTGGAACATAAGTTCCTTTTTATTACTGAGTTATCAGCTGGACGTACCTGGATCCCAGTGCTGATACAGATGCAAAGAAATCATCTTAGTAAATAAATTTTGTAAATCCTAGAACAGAATTACTTATTTAAATCTTGAATGCATATTTGTTGGCTCATCAATAATGTAATAATCACAAATTAATTCTGCGTTAGATTATATTATATTTCCACTAATGCGCGGTTTAGAAATTTTTGAGTCATTTGATGACTTAAATTCATCGCAAACTGATACCGAATGGAGTATAATAAATAACAGAGAGGTGTTGAAGAGCTATTTCCTAATAATGGTGGCTCCTTAGTAAAGGATGTGCTAATACCTCCCTTTGAGACCTAACCCATTTACTTCTAGTTTTGCGGAAATGATAAATCATACATTTAGCTCGTTAGTTTTGTAGGACCAGTGAAATGTCGTTAGGCCCTAACCAAATCATCCAGCAGTTGGATCACCAAGCATCTAACAGTTCACCGATCCTCGTCAAGGTCAAATGCAACCAACGCGCATCAGTTAGTTGAACATCATGCACTAGTCCATGTGGTGATGATCACATTGTTTTTTGTACCCATTCTTGCCAATATATTTCTGTAATAACTTCGTTTGTGTTGTACGGTCAACAAAGTAGCCATAGGACCTGGATACGACGAAGGAGTAATCCAGGTTAGATACTAACCGGGAGGTATAACTTCGACGTTAGCTGGTTGGTCACATCATTCCTCTCTAACTCGAGTAGGCCCCCAGTCATTTGATATAGATCATCAACTTTGGTCATCTATAGTTTCTTTTTAATATTTTACTTATCAATCAATACATTACACACTGTTTTTTGAGAAAATAGGTTCGCTGAGTCAAAATTAAACTGAACATTGTTACACTGTTTATTTACTAACTGAATGCATTAAGTCAATATACTTCAAAGCATATCACTTACTAATGTAAATCGATTTAATTCAAAGTCTGTTTCCATAGTAAATTTTAATATTCTAAGTGGTTCATTAAATTTACCAAATGAATTTAATGCCCATGGTGTATACTGAATAATTGTCGGATGTGGACAATATTTACACTTTAAATAATGATGTGCTCTTTTCAATAATTTTGGTGTATTTTCTGGTTGTTCAATAAATTCTTCACTGAATGGTCCAAATACTTGATCCAACAAATAAACAAATTGTTGTGGATCAGAATCATAACAAATTGAAGGATCATTATTATTAGCATTATTATTATTACTATGATTATTATTTTTTATTTCTCTAGTAATATGATCATCATAATTATTTTGTGAACAACGTTTTGTTGTACGTAACAATAATTCATCTTCTTCAATATTCCAATTTTTTAAATCTACGGATCCATCAATATTATCATCATCATCATCAACAACATCATTGTCATCATCGACAACAGCAGTATCAGCAACAGTATTATTATTGTCATTAGTATTCAATTGATTTGAATCAAGATTTGATGGTTTAATAGAAATAGTACGACAACTATTATATGGTAAATAGATTAGTTCAATGGATTGATTAGTTGTTATAGCATCTTTTAGTATATTATTCTCAATGTTCAATAAATTTGACCATTTATAAAATCGATAATTCACCTGAAAGGAAACATTTTTCAAAAAAAAATATATATGACATCATAAAGTGGGATATTTCCCAACTTTGAAAAGTATCAATTTACCAAATAAATAATGAAAGCCATTCATATAATCCCATGAAAATAATGAATTAAATCCTTATATCGGTTTATTTAACACATAAAATATAATTTTATCCAGTGTTTTGCTTTATTGTATTCATTGTATGCTATTTGAAATATGTGAATGATAATGTTTTCAAGTGAACACGGTAATAGGATTTAGTGTTCATATCACGAACGGGAGCTCTTTCAACAACCATTAAAAAAATTAGTAAGTACTTGATGGTTTTTTCGTCCTTGCATGGGATTTATCAGAAGTGTATCACCATGCCTATAACCAGGACTGAGTCCGTTAACGTCAGGTCTTATGGTAGGTGTTCAACGTTTAAATTACTAAGTTTTCATCAAATAGTTTATGCATTTATTTTCAATCGATTCGCGATATAGCCTAACCATCTTAAAATTTCATCGGTAAGTAATTCCTTCACAACAGATATGGCTGAAGTCTAATGGTAACAGCATCTAACTATAACTCCGAGAATTCCCTTTTGAAACTAGTCACTAGTGAAAACGTGATTACTATTAGCGTAAACATTTTGTTCAGATTGTTGGATTTTATTGTTACCATCACAAACTGACCTTGAATAGATATTTAAACATTTGGATGACAACTCAATGATCCAAAGGTCTAGAGATTGCAGTGAGACCAGAAGGTTCCAAATTTAATCACTGGTGGAATGTTCACTGTTGAGGAGTCTCATACTAAGATAAAGTACCTACCCAAAGCTTACTGGTTTCCTATCGCTATCTAACTAAGATCATTCCATAACGTAAAACATAAAATTAAACAATTTCCATAAACTCTTATACCAATAATAAGATTTATTGTCTGCTAATATCGTATAATGGCTATGCAAGTAAACAGATTATGCTATTTGACTGTGGTGTTTGAATGAACTAATGGTTTCTTTGTACTTGTTGAATGCTTGATTTTGAATTCTAAATACAGTACATTCGTTTGTGCTTATCTAGTACTTCTTGATCCGATTACGTTATTTCTGGGATTCTTAGTTCATAATATAATTCAAATACTTCCGATTATCATATTGACTCAATATATTTAAAATAAAACTAAAAGGTTAATAAACATAGTCTATATTGATGAGTAAATCTATCTAATATATATATATATATATATATATATATATATATATATATATATATTACAAAGAGAATTACCATACGAAAAATGGTCAATATTTTCTACATCCGATTAGTTTTACTTCGTAAAGATAAAATCTACAGAAGTAGAAAAACTATAGTGACTATTGTGAAAGTGTAAAGCTTTATCAAGCAAACATCAATAAACATTATTTAAATTGTTCTAACTCTATAGAGTTGTCCCATAGTAATAATACTTATGTTAAATAACCAAACATACTCCATTTGTGATATGATATAACTATCTTTAATATAATGTATAATAAATGTAAATTACTTACTTTTGTTAATGTAATTGGTGTATATCTAAGTGTTATATCATAAACAACACCTAATAAACCTAAATTTGAAATAGCTGCTAAAATTTCATTTTGATTTAAATATTCAATTAAATCACCATGACAATTAATTATACGTATAGAAATTATTTCATTGATTAAATCATTATATGGATTATATAGATTTGATTGTGTTGATAAAATGATACCAATAATTGTATTATTAATTGAATATGAATCAATAAATTGATTAATTTCAATATTATGATTAATTTGATAATTAATTAATTCATTCATAGTAACACATGATAATAATTTTAAACCATTTAATTCATTTCCATTAATTGGACATTTTTTATTGATGAATTCAATTCTTGGTGAATCAGATAAATCTGATAAATCAATGAATACAGTATTATTTGTATCATATAAGTTATATGATGATAATGATGAGGATGAGGATGAGGATGATGATGATAAATGGCTATAAGCTCTAATAATTAATTTCATTGTTCTTGCTGCTCTTATTGTACGTGAGATTTCTGTATAAGATTTTGGTTTAACACATAATATTCTTATTAATTTTTTAGGTATATTACGTAATATGAATGAAAATATTTCAACTTTAGGTAATAGACCAATACGTTTTTGTAATTCAATGCCAAGTCGTTGTATAAAACTTATATCACTATCTTTCTTTTCTTTGTTTTCTTTTTCCTCTTCCTCCTCCTCCTCCTCATCATCATCATCATTCTCATCAGTAGTGATAGTAGTAGTAGTAATAGTGGAGTTATTAACACCTTTAATATCATCATCATAATCTTCAATGAAATTATGTATAATTTCTTTGTTTGATTGTATTAAATCCATTATTTTTTCTCTAAATTATTTTGACTTTTGAATTTGATTTTCAAATTAGTTGAAAATTTTGTATTTCGCTCCAAACTGAAAATATAAATTGAATAAACAATAATAATAAGCTGATTTCATTAATGCATTTGTTTATTGGATCTATGTTTCTTTTTCTTTTTCAATAAATGATAATAAATATTTATTTGTTTACTATGGAGTATCTTTAAGGTCATTTGATATATGCTTATTTATTGTGTAAACTTATCCAATGAACATAAACCTTATATATGAATAGTGGTCAATATTAGAATAAATATTCACTTGGTGTTGTTTTACTTATATCTCCTCATTGTTATTTAGGACTGCACAATTGATCAGTCTCTTATTGGCATATGTGCATCCTGTGAGGATTGCCTTGACACAAGCTTTTTAAGTAAAGATGAATAATGGCTAGTAGTGGAATCCAGTTTGACATGCGTTTCGTCTTATTTGGGACTCGTCAACTGGATGTACCTGGATCCCAGAGCTAATGTTCGCTCCAGGACTCAAACATTATCTCAACTAGGTTTTCTTTTATTAAACTTTTATCACAACTTTGAATTCATTAATTTTCAATTGGAATCGCTGAATAATTGTTGCGAAATGAAGTGAATCCCCAATCTTTCTGTTCGGTTGGTCTATTTTATTATGATATCGTTATCTCTATCATTATTCATATACTACTAGCAAAAGTGTAAAGTTTATGATACATTTGTAAGCTACTTATAAGTAGCACAAGTTATGTGAGTAAAATGTCTTAACGTGAATATTTATTTTTAGTCTACAACTGATACTCAGCAACTGTTGCCGATCACGTTAGTTATATTGAGACAATATGAAACAGGAAAGGTTCAATAATCATCAGTAAATTTCGGCTTTATTTCGTTGTCTGCTCTTGTTGTCCAGATTTTCTGTGGCCTCAGAGATTATATCGTCAATTTATAGACTTGTATTTCTTCCTACTTTACATTTGAACAATTTCAAAAAAACTGGCTCATAGGAATATAGCGATAAATGGTAGAAATAATAAAACCCTTTCACCAATCAACTAGATCTCGTGTTAGTAAAGTAAACTTGATGGAACATTCACCTGACTCAATTTTGCTATATTTAAGTGGTAAAATAATGAACGCTTTAAGTATAAATCAAACAGATCAGAGGGTTTAAAACTAAAAAAAACTATTTTCGTAAATTATAAATGCACAGTTCCTCCTCCCATATATCGAAATGAGGTATTTCAGCCATCAGAATAAACAAAACTCTCATCCAAATGGTCAATAAATCCCAGATTCGGTCATGAATTGTTACCACTATAACTAAATAAGATTTTACAAAACTAGATATGCTTCAAATCTCAATAAATAATAACGTTAAACGTATTTGGATTCATTTAGAATGAATTAAAGTGATATTCAAAAACTCCAGAATGTAAATCTAAATAATTCATATTTATTCCGATCAAGTTCAAGAAATAAAAAAGATTTCACAGAGGTCGAAAAAATACTGCATCCTGTATACAGTTACTATGATAGATGAACTCCGTACAACTATGAATCTTTCTTTGGGAGGCACAACGAATCAAAGATACATCAAAAGAATTTTCAAAGACTAACTAACATCCGAAAAATCAATAAAATGAAAGAGATAACACCAGAAAGAATTGAAATCAAAAGACAACCTGATGAATTCAAATAATTTTCATTATTCTTAATCATAGGTTAGGTTACAATTCACTATAATACATATATAATTTTGGTATAATTCAAGCAATTTATCAACATGGAAGAAATTATATTCATAATAAACAATGAAGTAGATAACACTTAGTAAGTTAAATTATCAAAATTAAAGAAATTCGCCTTATCCACTTAGCTTTTGAGTCCTGATAGCGAACGGTACTGGGTTTGAGTCTTTCCCGGAGTGAACATCAACTCTGGGATGCAGGTACATCCAGCTGACGAGTCCCAAATAAGACGAAACACACATCAAACTGGTTTCCACCGCTAACCACTATTCATCTTTACTTAAAAAGCTTGTGACTTAAGGCTATGTCAAGGCAATCCTCACAGGATGCACATATGCCAATAAGAGACTGATCAATTGTGCAGTCCTAAATAACAATGAGGAGATACAAGTAAAACAACACCAAGTGAATTTAATATCTGATTGAGTTTTGAAAAAGTATTTAATTGAATTTCCTGAAACACCTAGTATTGTATTATTCATTTATAACAAATTACTTTGCTCTCTGAAATTGACATTACCGTCTAATCATCATCATCATCATCATCATCATCGTCCAAATCATTATCACCGTAGTAATGATAATTATAATTCTGTATCAGTGACAAACATTCAAAGCAGATTCAGCGGATAAAGTTGCGGTTGTAAATTTAAAAAATACAGCATCAGTGGATTGGACTCTGATGTTTGTTACAGTAGGGTGTCACATTTGCGCAATCTCAAAAAATTTTGGAATTGCCTGATATTTATAGTCTTGGGATTTAACGAATACTTACTACTAGATAGAAAATTTCAGGAAACTCAATATCTTCATAACCACAGATTCTTTAGTCACACACTCCTTAGTTCGAATACTTCAAGGGGTGATAATTGCCGAAAATTACGTATAATGTAGAAAGGTGTACAAAATACTACTAAAGCGTACAAAAGCGGTACTGTCAAAGCAAATGTTGGTAAAAAATAAATAAAGTATTCCTGAACAATACTTTCTTCAACAGATAAAGTTGTCCGTTAGAACAACATCTACTACAGTCAAACTATGTGAAATTGAGAGATTAAATCGTTAAGAATATGAACGGATTACCTAACAAATAAGGAAATGTATTCCTAATAAACAAAAGCAGTACTCTATCCACAGATAAAGGATAGAACAATTCGGTTTGCCTTCTCGCTAAGGGGGGTGTTCCTTACGAAATTGGGAGGACGAAAGGCGAATGTCCGACGCTTTTACCGGGTTTGTGGAAACGAAGAATCTACCTTAGGGAGTTGGAAAACCCTCATTCCAAACCAATAGTGTACATGGGCTTCAGGATCCTGAAGAAACAAATGGTGTATGAACCAATTGTTATTCACCAGCTACCATGTTACGGCATCTCCTGACGTTGCTCCACTGCCTTATGGATCAGACCTTTATGTCGAAGGCTCCGGATGTGACCCCCTAAGTAAACCACCTGTTTTGGTTTGGGCACCCGGACAGTATTCCAGTCCTCACACAAATCAAGTAACTTGTGTGGCGCATATCAGTTTAATGCTTTAATACAATAGGCAGGAAAAACATTAAAAGGATTCAATCTAGTCGTTTTTGTGTTTCCTCAGACATTGTTTTGTCCCATGAGAAGCATCCAATTCTAAATCACGCAGTATGAAAATAAGAGCCAGCTAGTGAAACTTCCTGAAAAATACCGTCTACTTATAAATAGTATAAGTAGTACATGAAACGTTTAGAATATAATTTCTAATTGGTAAACGATTTGTCCTTATACTGAAAGGTTCAACTGATAATTAATCCTTTTCATAATCCCTGAAATGGTTGAATTCTTCAAGTCATAGTGGGACAGATATATGTCTTTTTTTAATTTTACACTAGACCTTGAGTTCCAATGTTTATTCGTACATTTTCAAAAATGCAACAGTCTACTAAGTATGGTAAATTCATGGCAATTTTCAATTTTCTGCTTGGTTAAATATAAATTATTACAGATAGTTCATCATCTATCAACAAAGATTATTCGTAGCACCTAGAATAATGTATCCAATGATATTTTCTGTTTAGCTCAAGAAATGAAATTAGTAAACTATATAGACGAATTCATCTTATATTCACTATACTTTGTAATAACTACTTACTTTTTATTTCAAAAGAAGAACTTCACAATATACATCATGAAGTGACCTTAATCAGACAACTAATGAAAACCAGCACTCACTGTAAATTTGTCCCTTCTTGGCATGGAGCCGCTTACTAGAGCGCCTTTACAACCTAATCGAAGTCAGCATTCTCATACAAGGACGTAACATATGTCCAATACTTTCTGGTGTATAATCGTTTTTTAACTAATGTCAGTCAGCGATGTAAACTATACAACATATTAATAACCCTCAACCATATATAATAATAAAAGAGTAATTTGAATGAAATTATGAATGATAATTTTCCGACACTACTGATAAACAATAGGTCATCTTTAACTCGGAGTGAAAGAGTAGTTAGGTTTATTTTAACAGCATTAAAATTCATTCTAAATTTGTCAAGCATCATATAAAATCTACATGACACGTGTTCTCAGTTATTAAACTGGTTCAAATGTATGTTGTGGCATCTTGTTAAGTTGGTATGATAGGATACGTTAAACCTAAGCATAAACTTGTTGTTAGGTTTTAAGATAAGTATAACTAAATGTAATAAAGTTACTTACTTACTTACGCCTGTTACTCACAATGGAGCATAGGCCACCGACCAGAATTCTCCAACCCACCCTGTCCTCCGCCTTCTTTTCTAGTTCCATCCAATTCTTTTTCATTTTTCTCATGTCTATCTCCTTTTCCTGGCGTAATGTGTTCTTTAGTCTTCCTATTCTCCTTTGGCCTTCAGGATTCCATATGAGGGTTTTTCTTGTGATGAAGCTGGGTGCTTTCCTCAATATGTCCTGTCCACTCCCAGCGCTTCTTCCTGATTTCTTCCTCCACTGGGATCTGGTTTGTTCTCTCCCACAGTACTTTGTTGCTAATAGTGTCCGGCCAACGGATCTGAAGTATTTTGCGTAGACAATTGTTAATAAATACCTGTATTTTCTGAATGACGGCTTTCGTAGTTCTCCAGGTTTTCGCCCCATACAGTAGAACGGTCTTGACATTTGTATTGAAAATCCTGACCTTGGTGTTGGTTGACAGTTGCTTTGATTTCCAGATCTTCTTCAGTTGTAGATATGCTGCTCTTGCTTTTCCGATCCGCGCCTTCACATCTGCATCAGATCCACTGTGTTTGTCAATGATGCTGCCCAAATATGTAAAGGTTTTTACATCTTCCGAATCTTCTCCGTCAATTGTGATTGGATTGTTGCATGTTGTGTTTTATCGGATAATCTTGCTTTTTCCTTTCTGTATATTAAGACCTACATTACAGTAATTACAAGTGATAATCAAAGTAAGTCTAAATATATTAAGTAATATAAAAGTTGAATAGATTAGGTTATTGAAAGGAATTACAGATCTCTTTTTTATATGTTCATCTTACTGATTCTTATTCTTTCTATACAATGTAAAATTGTTTCTCTCCCCTTTGTTACTTTTTTACTTGAACCTTCATTTAATTGACCTTGATTAATTTTCATATAAAATGCCCTGACAAGTATGTGTGTGACCAGATTGTTCGAAATATTTAGCGCGAATACATTACATTTTTCAGATCAACTTCATCTTCTCATTGTTCTATCGAGATTCCATAATTGTCTTGTAAAAGATTCTTAATACTTTTTAAGCATCAAGAAATATTCCATTATAAACATAAATTACTTCAGTTCAGTTTCAGTTTGGAAAGAATAGGAGGCTTGATGGCCTGTGCTAGTCCTGGCAATGGTGGTTTCTAAGTTGATTCAACTTCCTTTTGAAAGAGTCGACGGATGGAACTTCAACCACGTGCTAAGGTAATGAATTTCACTCGTTGATGATTTCATGGGAAATTCGATAGTCAACTGACAAGTAATTTGTCCTGGGATTTTGAACTTTTTTGGAGTGTCCTCGTAAATTCTCTGTCAATGTGATCAGTACACTTATTGTATGAAATGAACACTTCACTTCACCTAACTATACATGAACATAAAATAACAATAAGCCATATGATCTCTTTCAATTAAATGAAATGCAAATCAATTTATGGAAACTTCGTCTGAATGCTTTGGACAATAACTAGATCAAATAAACATGAAGAAAAGAAAGCATAGAATTTAAACAGAATAAAACTTAAATTCATTTGGTATTGTTTACATAAATATTTTCGTTGATGTTTAGGACTGCATAATTGATCAGTCTCTTATAGACATATGTACATATTGTGCGTATTACCTTAATTCACAAGCATTCTAAGCAAAGATGGATAGTAGTCAGCAGTGAAATTCAGGTCGCGCGTTTCCTCCTGCTTGGGGTTCGTCACTTGGCTATACTTGTATCTCAGATTTAATTTCCACGGTATCCTTGATTATGATGCTCGTGATTTAATGGTAATATCAAGGCAACCGCTTAGGATTCACAATAAACTAATAAGAGACTAAATAATTGTATTCCTCAACGTCAATTGGAAGATTCAAACAAGTAACACAAATGAATTCAATGTAGTTCAAAACAATCAAAAGGGTTTATCCAAGCGTCAAACCAAATATAATTAAAATCAAATACACAGAAGAATGAAAGCACTTCACAATTGACTCACAACTGTTGAAATTGGTTAAACTCGGCTATTGTCTAGTTCATTTTCCAAACGATATATATATAATATAAGTTAAAAGGAAAAAAACTACTCAAAATAAACAAAACAGAATGGTTAATAAGTTAATTATGTATAAGCAGAGCCTATTCCATAGACTCTTAGTATTGACTAGCACAGTTTATGCTGATGATGTCGTTCAGAAGAACGATGAAAGCTCCACAACTAAACCATCCAGCTCAGAGAACAAAACTCTAACAAAATCATCCACCTGAGTTACAAATCTTCTCCACCATCTCAAAATCATATGATTCTTCTAAAGTACTTTATTACGCTACTATTTTAGAAAACATCATAAACATTTATAGTTTATAATGTAAGTAGATGATGGAAGTAAATGTGGGTGTAAAACATAAAACTTTAAGACCAACCATTTGTGATTGTATTTTAAAAGTTTTTCTTCAGATGGTAAATGAGAACAAAAAAGAAAAGAAATCTGAGTATGAATGATTATATTTTCTTAATTAATGATCTTATCATGAGTTAGTATTGAATTATAAGAAAAAAGTAATCCCTTAGGTAACTGATAAAATCTTGTTTTAAAGAGGTAGTATTCTTCTTAACAATTTAAGATGAAAATGAAATGGTTCAAATAATAAATCTTTTTATCGGTAACATTTATCTCGGGATGACTTCATTTGGGGTAATATCGAAGGTCAAACAGCACTGGACAGTTGTTTCGTTTTATTATGAGACTCTGAAATTAGCGATCTAACGGGTTCGTAGGTACACACCACTGAGGAGCTTTATACTAGGACGTAACAACTTTTTTAATGCATCCTATTTTTTTTTAATAATACTGTGGTGTGCACTGCTTATATTGATATAAGTAGTATATGATACGAGTTAAAGAACGTAATGTCTGGCAGCAAAAGATGGGGAAAGATCAACAAAGGAAGAGCGGAAACGCAATGCAATTTGTAAGAAAACGCATGAACCATGAAATGTGAGACAATGGATTGATGATTGCAACAGCAACAGTCCTGCTTGATATGATGGAATGATATTTTGCAAATTAACGATTTACTACTTGGTTTTTCGATTTTATCAAGTAGCTCTGTAATTATTATGCTAAATACATTCGATTTTCCCCACCCTCGTTCTGTTCATTACAATACTACAAAATGAATTCAATCTTCGGTGATTACTACCCACAAATTAAACTGATTTTCATATCTTCCCTTCATATAATTGTTTTTACTTACTTAAGCAGTTTTGTGCATGTTCAAAATAATTTCCATTACAAACTGACCTCAATTGCGAAACTACTTAAAATCACCAAAAACTGAAAGATTAACTGTAGCTTATTCAGGACTTATCATGGTCATACCAGTGGACCAACACAAGGCAAAACCTACAACCTTCGAATTTCCAAGCCAACAAACTATCATAATGCTACTAATAATCAACTAAATAATTAAAACATTCTGATTGTAGTTATTAATAAACGAAACATATTGAAAAGTAAATAAATTTTAGCTTCTTTAAGGGAATAAGTATATGGAATATTTATGATAAAATAGAACATGTTATAGTTTTGAAGCTTTGGAGTATCTACAGAAGTACTACGTGTTTCAATAGTAAATGTAGCTCTCTGTTTATAATAAACATTAGTGGCAATATTCTCTATTGACCGATCAATTAATTTAAATTTCTATATACAGATACTATGACTTAAACCCTCGAGTTTTCTAGTTTCTAACTTCATAAGTCATTGATACTATAATAAAGGTGTTAAATGATCAACCCACAACTAAACTTTTATATGTTTTTTGTATTGGAGAATTATTTATTCCAACCTTTTTGTTATGTCATGATGAATCTGTGTTATATTTACATTCATAAGTTTCTGAATATTACATTGTTAAACTGTAAATATGTTATAACTTGTGGCCTGTGTGCCCTGTTAATGTAATGATACTGTCAATTAGAGAATAGTAATTTATCGACCAGACCAATGATGCATAAAACCCGTAAGAGTAGTCTAGAGTCCTTATCGATTCTACTTCACGCCTAGTCTTGCCTTTTAATTCCAGAACACCAATCTCAGACTTTGCAATATGAATCATGTATTTTAAACATACCAAACAGACCACATCGTATCATAAAATAGAAAATAACATTTGTACAAGATTTAGACAAAAGTGGCTATGAATATTAGCGCTTTTTTAACGATTTAGTGTTCTACGGGATGGAGTCGCCAACTTCATGCCCAACCCTCCTCCTTTACCTTGGCTTGGGACCGGCAGTAACTCTGGAAGTGCTACAGGCAGAGTTGACTATGAATATGGGAGATAGTAATTAATAAACTGGGCATAACTCAAGAATGGTAAAACGTATAATAATAGTTTATGGGTCAAAATAAAGCTTACAATAAGAGGAACACAAATATGAATAGCTTAGTTACTTAACAATTATACAATAAGAAATATACATATAGTATTAGTCCAGAAATAGATTCCAACAGTTACCATTCATTATTCTTATCGAAATATAACAAACTAATAACAAATTTATTCAGTAAATACGAGATTAGAAGTGAAAAAACAATCTATGACTATTTTAGTTCGATTGACATTAAAACAATCAATTTGAGATGCTTCAACATTGTTTTCTTTTCTTTTTTTTGATATGTGGGCCGATTCACTTTTAGTCTTATTTTCATAATACTAAGATATTGAGTTTAGTACTTCAAAACGAGATATATAACGTTAGAATAATAATGTAACTTTTTAGATAAACTTGATTTTTCTATTATGTAATAACAAATTTGGATGTCTATAAAAAAGGTTTATTTATATTTTCCCCATTATTAAATAGACCCTGTGAGTTAGTAATAATGTTACTTTCTAAATGTTCAAACCGAGATAACTTGATTATTTCTGTACAAAAGTATAGAGGTAAGTTTATCGAAGCAGAGATTCTGAAACTCATTTAAGATTACTACATGTATTTCCATCTAAATATCTCTTATAGAAATAATGGTTTATCGTTTAATCAAAAACAATGCAGAGATTGGAGGAAACCCAGATCATAAATAATCAGTTAACAATCAGCCTTTCCACCCTTGTACTTAATTATGGGGTTTATATTACGTCATATAAATCTAAAGTACTTCTTCAAGATTAGTAGTAGATCATCTGTAATCACCTTTTTGTAGTGAACTGTTGTAACCAGCTGTAAGGTTAGTGATCTTAGTTACGTGAGTGGTAATAGTAGTACGCTGGGTGAAATCAATCTATTTATAGTGAATGAAATTAAGAGCAGCTTATATCAATCTGAATTACATTTAATAGCCTGGTTGTAAAATATCAGGTATACAACATACCATTAAAGGGGAATTCTGTTTTGTGTTTTCGAAATACAGTACCTCGAGCGGAGAATGTAGAGTGACTCTATATGTTTACCATAATTATCTCCGAATAACTGTCTATATTTAACAGTGACAGTTTTAGTCTAGTATAGTGATAATTCAAATTGTATTAGGATCATAAAACACCGCCTCTGTTGTCTAAGATGTGTTATATAAATTCATCTGGCTGCATTCACATTTTGCATTATTTTCTAATGCTGGAAATGGTACGAACGAAGAGAGAAGTATTCAGATTATTACTTGGGGTAATTTAATAAATAATTGTTGTGCATGACTTGTATATACTGATCCATCACTTCATCCTACAGTTTCTTACTGTATTCATAAAAGTAAGATGATCTTTAATAACTAAACAAAATCTCTCTAGATTGTTTGACTTAACTGAAGTGTATCTTTTATTAAATCTTGTTATTTTCCATTTAATCATTGCTCGTGTGATATTTTATCTTTCATAGAAAAGATTTACTAACCTGTGCTACAGGAAAATAATTCATACTGACTTTAACTAAAATATCAATCATTTTTTTAGCTGGTTTGAAACACTCTTCAAGTGATCAGAAACTCATTCGGATAATAACATAAGGGTTTTGGTATTATTATATCAGTTAGTTGATCTAATAACATAAATCCACATTCAGTAATATTTTCGTATGTACTACTGTTGGCGACAGATTTAAGCAGTATGTATCGCCAACCGAAAGTGAATTAGCTGGCGGCAGAAGGTTAAGAACATCAAAGAGAAAAAACAAGGATGGAGAGTGAATGATGGGAAACGAAGGAAGAATCAGGTCTGAGATAATTCATTGACATTTTGAAACTGAAGTATTTACTATATGGTTGTCAGATTTAACCAAGGCATTCTGTAGTGTTAAATTCACTTGGTATTGTTTACTTGAATCTTTCTATTGATGTTTAGGACTGCACAATTGGTCAGTTTCTTATTGGCATATGCGCGTACTATGAGTATTGCCTCGGTATTGCCTTTATTCACAAGCATTATAAGCAAGGATGGGTAATGGATACCAATGGAATCCAGGACGTGTGTTTCGTCTCATTTGGGATTTGTCAAATGGACGTACTTACATCTCAGAGTTGATTTTCACTCTGAAGCTCGAAGCTAGTACCGTTCGCTTTAAACGCCATCGCGTTATCTACTTAGCTACTGAGTCCTGATAGCCAGTTGCTTGTGCGATGGGGTGATGATTCAATTCACATTGCACAATCAAGGGGCTATCAGAACTCAGTAGTTAAGTGGATAACGCGATAGCTTTGCTTACACATCTCTAATGTTATTTTGAAACATCTCTTTTTCCCCGCCCGTGTTCTCATTCACAATAATATTATTATTCAAGTTCTCACTAAATGTATTCGTTATCGGTCACTTGAGATCAAAAAACCCAAGAAACATGATCAGTTGTTTTGCAGTTATATCATAGAAATATAGTAATTCTCTGTAAAATAATTTTAAAAACTATAGCTTTTCCAGTAAATATGGAACTGAATGACTTCCATGCTATAATACAAGTGAACAAATATTGACAGATATCGACCTTGTAAATTATGTTGCCTTCATATATAAACAACTGCTCGGAGACAACGATAGTAGATCCACGAAAAGACGCAACATCCTGAGCCTAGTGGTACTGTATATCACATAAAGCAGAACTCTCTTTAAGTGACACGCTATATACCTAATATTTTTCAGGCAGACTAACCCAACCGTTGTGGATACCTTGACATGGTGGTCGGGCTTGCCTATCGTGATGAAGCGACCGAGCTATACTGGCTAAAACAACCGTTCCTCAAGGTCCTAACATGCCAAACAGGTCGGTTGAAGAGCGGTAAGATGAAAAGTAACAAACCGAAGGTCTGCGGGCAAAGTCGTACTGCTGACTGTACAGAGATGTGACAGCAGTAAGGTGTTTCCTTCAGACAACCAGCATGACAGCAATGCTGCCTTCCCACAAAGAGTGGTGGGGTTAGAAAAGGTCGACCCTAAAAATACACACCTCGCCTTATCCCACGGATATCCGTCTCCGGCGGTAAGGTCTCAACAATTACGGAGCTAACACAAAAATTGCTCATAAAAAGGTCGTGTGTGACCGACCTCAAGCAGTTGTCCTTTGGACACTGCGGTCAGGCTCTCAGGTCACTAAGACCATCTCTAATCCAAGTTCCTTTGCAGATCAGTCAGTCAGTCACAACGTGGAACTTTGTACGTACGTTGATCGGTTCGAGTTGTCATACCACATTAGCACAGAGATGCAGTTGCTGATTCAAATCCCGTAGTGGTAGAGGTAGTAAGAGCATAAGTAGTAATCGGAAAGATTAGGGTTTGAAGATATTATTCAAGGAGTATAATCCAGTGAAATTAATTTGGAAAGAGAAAAAATAAGGGGAGTGAAACATGGACAGTAAGAGTAGAGGATATTCGTAAGTTAGTAGTATTCGATCATAGATGTCTTCGAAACATTGCTCGTATATCCTTTGATCACCGAGTAAGTAATGCAGTTGTTAGGAAACGGGTGCTAGGTAAGGATAATAAATCAATTGATGAAGTAGTGAAACTTCATCAGTTGAGATGGCTGGGACACGTGTTACGTATGCCCAACGACCGACTGCCCCGATGTGCAATGTTTTCTGGTGTGAGTGTAGGAGGTTGGAAGAAAGCTGGGGTCGGCCAGACCAAAACATGGCACAAATCCATGAAGTCACTGACAAGTGGACGGGGTTATGTTGGTAGGTGTATACTACCTGGTTGGGATCCGCGAGACGATAGCAACCGATGGTTAGAGACCTTGAATGACACGGCTCAAAATCGTTTGCAATGTCGCAGGTGTATCCAATCTTTGTGTTCTCCAAAATTCTAATTCCTTTACAGGTACCTCCAGAAGAACCCTTCCACGGTGTTTGCAGCCGGGAAGTGGTAACCACACTCATACCTCTAAAAGCACTCAAGACCACTGTATTCATAATCAACCTCTTTCTTCGGTTCCTGTTATTCCTCCTACAGCGACCCTCAACACTAAACCTCCTCTTTTGGCTTCCTCCTCACGTGTCACCACAGCCAACGATTCTAGCGCGCGAAACACTATCCAAGGTCTACTGAAATCTCGCTACAAACTACACAATGGAGCCTTCAACATACGCACACTATGTAAAACCGGCTAGCAGTCCTCTTTGGCTGAGACTCTAGAATCTCGTACCATTGATGTATGTTGTGTCTTCGAAACACTTATACAAGATCCTAGTGTGGTCATTCACTCAACCTCACCTCGCCAAAACGGAGAGCCGACTCGATGGATAGTTCTCGCGGAATGGCAGGTGTAGGCATAGCACTAAGTGCGACGGCTGAACAAGCACTATTAGCGTGGATCCCCGTAAGAATTCAGAAGTATAGGGTATATATATATGGAGCGATAGCAGCCTTTACCATTTTGACTGTAAGTTGAAGCAGTGAACTATGGAATTTACTCGTTCGATACCAGTTCATAGCATAAAAGCTACGGTTGTAAACAAAAAAATTAACTTAATTGTCTTCTTCAACAACTTTGTATCATCTGTTAACTATATCATTACTCTGAGTAATACAATAAAGGATAAAATAGTTTCAGATAGCCTATTTCAGTAAAATAATGTCATTGACAATGATACATTTCAAAATTAAAATGTTAAGAATCATTAATAGCAAAAATACTTCTCTATAAAACTAATATTCTATTTGACATTCATCAATAAATCATCAGATTGATAGTACAATCATTCTACCATTTAATACAGTAAGTTATAATAGAAAATATTTAAATAATCGTTTATATTAGAAAAATAAAATTCCACATGTAATCACTAACTCCAGTACACACTTTGTTTTAACGATTTCAATATAAAAAAAGAAAAGAAAAGAGCAACATCATGGTAACATATAGAAATCCACGGAAACACCAAGTGCCTAACTCTTAGGTTATGTCTTATTTCAAAAATTGCGCTAATGACAAGCGAATTAATCGATAGCATAGTAACTATGATAATGAATAAATTTTGTTCTTTTAAACGAATATATTAAATATTTATTCACCTGAATATTTACAAATGAAAACTGATTTTTTTTTTCATGAAAAAAATGGCGGAAGATTTTCAGAATATACTATATGGTCAATAAATTTCAATCTAAATACATTCTAAAAGATAATGAAGGTATAAGAATGATTTGATTTCATTTAAAACGGTATTTTTCTAGAATAATCTAGTAATATAATTGGGTGACAAGTTACATGGCAACTGCACGAAATATGAACCAAACTGAAATAGTACAGAGTAGCAATTGATTATAAAATAAGAGAAAACGAGTAGAGAGAAAAATTTAATAGTTGAGTTCATGAGTCAGTTGAAAGTAGACAATCATGAAAAGCCTGAAAGCACTGGAAGGTCGTTTCGTCCTTAGTAGGGGACTCCTCAGTAGTGAGCATTCACGATCACACCCTCAAGATTCGGACCCAAGGCCTTCAGTTTCGCGCGCGGGTTTGTGGATGCATATTGCTGAGGAGTCCCATACGGCCTTGCAGTGCTTTCAGGTTTTCCATGATTGTCTACCTTCAATTGACTCATGAACTCAACTATTAAATTACTTCAATCTCCACAAAACTTCCCTTCTGATAGGAAGGAAAAATGTTTCTTTTAAAAAGATTCTAGTCAATTTTAGCCTAAAGAAGTTCAGATGTTCAAGGTAGAAATATCGAACAGATTTTATTATATATAAGTCTTCGTCTCCCCTGAATGTCGATACAAATTGATTCGTTAAAATAAAATTCATGTTTATTTCATGACAATTATGCACATTACAACTAAACCAATTGCCTCCATATCCTAAGTTCACATACAACTTGGTAGTTCTATATTTATTAAACACCAACTGGTTATTCAAATTTAAGTTAATCAACTGACTATTAAATTCAGAAGGGGTTTCGTGGATATTATAGCAATTTAAATGGATGAGATCATGAGTCAATTGAAGCTAGACCACCATTGCGAACCTCAAAGCACTGGACAGCCGTTTCGTCTCAGTATGGGACTCCTCAGCAGTGCGCATCCACGACCCCGCCCGCTGGATTTGAACCCAGGACCCATGGTCTTGCACGCCGGATCGTGGATGTGCAATAGGACGAAACGGCTGTCCAGTGCTTCCAGGTTTTCCATAGTGGTCTGGCTTCAATTAGCTCATGATCTCAACCATTGAAATGATTATTAACTGTTTATTGAATGATTTTATTCACATTACATACTCAACAAAAGATAAAAGTAGAAAGTAGGAACGAGCTAACCAGAATTGAGAAAATTATTTTCGAGTTTTTTGAGCAAAATTCGAAAATGGTAGACTTTTTTTCTCATGTTACATAAAATGCTCTATGGAAATATTTTGTTTATTGTTCAGAATGTTTAGAAATTTCTAGGAAAAAATTATTTTTATTACTATCGAGTAAGTAACAGCCTTCTGTGGAAGAGCACAAACCAGCATCCAGCTGAAGAGGAAATTAGGAAAATACGTTGGAAGTGGATAGGGCATACATTACGGAAGTTACCAAAGTGCGTCACGAGGCAAGAGAAGCAAAAAAGAGGAAGGACAAAGAACACATTACGTCGGGAAATAGAAGCAGATATGAAAAAGGATCAATGGCAACTGGAAAGGATTGCCCAGGACAGGGTTGAATGGAGAGTGCTGGTGAGTGGCCTATGCTCCTCCATGAGGAGTAACAGGCGTAACTAAGGAAGTACTTATAGAGTAAAAATAACAATTTCAAACATATAAAGTGTTCAGTTTTTGATATGGAAATTTTACAAAATATGTGAATCAATCAATTTTCGTTTCAATTCACTTATTTAACAGTAGATTCGAATATGAATCACTTTCTTAGTGGGTCAATAAGTAGAAATAAGATTGTGAAGTATAAATATTTAGATGGAAAACGATTGTTACACATAACTTTCTCTTATTCATATGACGACAACAATAATCCACCCATAATTTAATCTCTCTAACCCTTCAGTAAATTTATGAATAATTTTGGCTGTGAAAAATAAAATCCGGAAAGAAAACTTCAATATGAATAAAGTCGGAATAAGATCAATTATTTTATGTAACCATGTTTCTACAATATTAAGGTCGGAATACTGATCATGAATGTTGAAAAACTGCTATGTATTCTAAAACTATTAGACTCTGCCATTTTTTTTTATTATATCAGTTGTGAAATACTTTCGATTTATACAAGTTCTTTGTTGGTTAATTGAAAAATGACTTCGAGATCATTTTAATAATCCCTCAAATTTGTTCCCATCATCTGACCAACAATTTTGACTACATAATTAAATATATATAGGATATATAGGAAGCAAATTAATAAAGTATTATTCTATTTATTCTCAATGTAATTTTATATCATACACTTGTCACCTGCTTCCGTTTGCGTAACCAGGCAGTAACCCAGTCTACACATAAATCGAATCAAAGAAAATTTGCGCCAACATTTAGAGTATTACATTAACTGCAGCATTTTAACACACTGAAACATTAAATTATATAGCTACACAAAAGAAATAGAGGAAAAAAACACGGAACAAAGAAAGCCGACCACCATTGCTTACAAAAATGATGGCTATAATAACTCCCGCTTTATTTAGATTGGTGGCTAAGCAGATTGCCATAATTACGAAATCGAGTTGCGTTTCATTGCAACCGTAATAAGGGAGAGAGAAAAGAAAAGTACAACAATTAATATTCATGAAATTCTAATCTAATTAACTGTTAATTAAATAACTTAATAATCAGTAAAATCAACACATACATTTTCTGATTATAAGCAAGTTTGTTTTGTTTGTTTTTATTTAAAACTCAATTTCATTATCCATTTATTGTTTTAAAACTGACGTCATTTACAAAATTAAATTTTAAATACGAGTCATATGATTATTTATTTTAGTAACTATGTGTCAACAGTTGATTTCCGCTTTCAAGGTCATTGGTTGACTATGATATTCTTGTTATCTCTAAAGGATTTAAATTTCGTTTCTTTTTTCTCAATACATTATTATCATTTATTGAATATTACTAATGTTGTTATAATGTTCAGTATGAAATATTACCAAACTATAGCAACCCTATTTGTTATAAGCATATACTGTATTGACAAGTCTACTGCAAAACGTGAGAAATATGAGAATTTACATTTTATGCTGAATTGAAGAGATGAAATTTGAAAATTCTATTTCTTTTTTGCACTTATCTAGGAGGATAGTTCCACTAGCATCTTAAGTTCCCATGCACTATTTTGATTATGGCAAACAACGATACCAATTCAGCAAGTTAATCTATAGTATGAAAATATTTTGTATTGCATTGATTCCCATCTACTTGTAGTGTAGGTGAGATGTGTCTGCTAACCAAAAAACCAGTATACTGACAAGCGGTCAACTTTATATTACTCTATGGTTGTAAAACGGGATCTCAGAAAGTAGACGACATGTGTTGGCTGCAGCTTGTTCTACAATGCATATCTTGGGAGCATTGGACGAGTTTGGTGTGACGAATAAATGAGTATTACTAAGATTGAGTTAGATATAATGCAAAGGTGGCAAAACAGTTGGCAGGGTTGTAAATAGTCATTGGGTGAGGGAATTGGAAGATAAATTACGTATACCCAAACGGTACCTACTTCGGTTGGCGATGTTAACTGGCGTCGGAGTAAGTTAGAACAGTGCCACAGAGGATCAAATCAGAATGTGGGATAGGTCCATAAAATTATGGACTTAACTGTGATGGGATATGTAGACTTCCGAGTTGAGGTTGGGAATTATGGCTTAGAATCAGTCACAATGATGTAGATTCATTGCCCTGGTATGACCGAGAGTGGGGAGTCAGCTCTTCCTCTAGAAATGCTCTCACACGGCCACGTGCATACAACCATTGCCAAGGAAGTCCTATTCACTAGCTTCTCACGGCACTAGTGTTGTCTACGAAATTGAGAGGACGAAGACGAATGTCCGGAGCTTTCACTGGGTTGTTGGATATGGAGAACCCACCTAAGGAGTTGGAAAACCCTGATTCCGAGCCAATGGTGCACATGACCTCCAGGATCCTGAAGGAAGAAATGTCGCATGAGCCAACCGTTGGTCACTAGCTACTATGGGACTGCATCTCCTGACGTTGCTCCACTGTCTTGTGGATCAGACCTTTAGATCAAAGACTCCGGTGTAGCCCTGCTTCGATCTGGGTACCCGGGTTGTATTCCAATCCTCCCACAAATCGAATGGTTTATGCCCTGTTCATCTTTAAATAAATAATGTAAATGCACCCATCCCTACTCTAAATCTTGAGTTCCAACATGCCTCCAATTCCTCACACCTTACCATACCTTCTCCGTGAAACAGTTTCAAACTTTAGATTTTCTTACTATCAATCGTACTACATTTTCATCCCTTTTCTTAGATCTATCTCATCATGCTAATGTAGTCAACACAAACAATCCGATTCAAATTGTTGCAGACCATAGGTGTTTCAAAGTGATTATTGAGTTTCATAGATTACGAAATGTTAGTAGCTCCCGGGTCGTGATAAGATATCTCTAGAGTTTTGTACTTATTGAAGTGAAACTGTGTCATCGAACATTGTTCTTAAGAATTATGTTAAAGTTGACAGTATGATTACATCCAGCTTACATAACACAACACTATCACAAGCAGCTACCGAACTATAAATCTGCATATTTTAAATATACAGTGAATCTTGGTCCTCATGGACATAAAAAGTCTACATTTCAATACTATTAAACTCACAAATAGTGCATTACCAGTTATATCAATTTGAAGTTTCTCGTGGGATGAAGTGCTAGCCCTGGATAATGATTGCCAGCCACTATCTCAAATTCAATCAAAGTAATGTTCGAGATATTAAAAAAAAATAAGAATACCATTGGAAGAGAAGAGGAAAACAAACATTTGCGTATTAAACAAAATCGATAAGTACAGATACAGAAGTGTGTGACTAGGGAAGGATGGTTAGATAGACATACCATACCAGCATAGACGATACATTGTGGATTGTTATTTATGAATTATGTAGGCAAACAAAATACACATATACAAGAAGATGATAGACAGGCATTGATGAGAAATTAGAAAGTGACCAATGAACAACAGTAAAGTTTGTACAAGATTATATTCGGTAAAAATTAAGACAAGTTCCGTTAACAGACAATAGATTCAACAACAACAACAACAACAACAAATTTCATTTTGGTCAAGTTTTTCGTTCACGTTTATAAATATCAAAATTGCAGTGTATTTAAAAATGATACCAGTAAGATAGTGAACAAAGCAAAAATCCTACATTCCCTTGAATGTCTACAATGTTGAGTGAAGTTACATAAATAAGCAGTAAATTGTTACTTATTGTGAAAACATAAAATGTATTAAACAGAATGGTATGAAGTAATACCAGATATGATAATACCTATTGAAGAGAATTATGTCTATGTACGTGATTTGAATGACACTTGGAATACATTGTCTTGAAACAAACAAAAGTAGATAAACAAAGTTGGAACTCGTAAAATGATTAGTTTGAAGTTGGATCCATAAATTATCAGTTAGCTACTCATGCTTTCTCGTAGTGTGTCAGTTGTATTGTTCCACAAGATAACATTACCAACATATCACCTTTATATACTGTTAACAATACAGTTAAGGCTCGAAAAACGTACGAAAATAGAGACGTCTCTTTAGTAATTAGGATAAAGCTTAATTTCGAATTGTTGTTGAGATACTTATATACAGGCAACATACACTCGCTGAAAACCATTGTTGGACAGAATATACACAATGGTTTGAGATGGAATGGACAAAGAGTTCCTACATATAACAACAAACGGACTATTTAAATATATCCTGTAATATATAATATATATACATATATTTAATTGATGCAAGTGTTAGTCAGAAAAAAACACTCCCTCCTGTAAGTAGTAATATCTCATTAGTTCAACAACTACCAGTTTTTCAAAGATTATGATCAATGCATCAGTCATATTAAACCGAACTTTTAAAAAAGTGAATATATTTGAATTGTGCCATCAGGTACAAAAAGGAAATTGAAACATGTCAATGAATATGGTTTTAGATAGTTCAAATATCTGAAACTAAAAATACCCATCATCGTGTTAGCCTAAAGAAACTAAATGTAGTTCTTGGCTTATACGATCCGATAGGATTAACAGATAAACGTGTTGATTATGGTTCAATATACAACAATAAACGATTATGAGATATATCACTCAGCTCATTAGGAGTTTAAATTGCATTTTAAAAAGATTTTAACACTTCTGATCTTACTTCTTGTCATAAGAAAATTGTTTTAATGTAAAGATTTTGCGGTTGTACCTGTCAACTGTTGTTACAAGATATACATTTTAACCGAATTCCTTGCACTGGGACTTATTTTTACTGAATGAGCAAATAGTCTGTTAAGGTTAATACACCTTCAAATTCATAACATTCTTCAAATACGATCAATATATTATTGGTTAGGCGAAACCCTCAGAAATAATATCGACAAGAAAAACAACTTTTGTATATGTATGTATACAGCAGTAGAGACAAACAACGACAGACCGCAAATAATATGTATGGTTAACCAAAAAGACAGATACCAGTGCATTTGATCAGGACATAAACTAAGTGAATCTAAGTCTTGACAAAAGAACTAGGGTAATGGATTGACGTAGCAGTTGGACGTTATTACGTTTGTTGCCTAACCGACAAAATGTCACCAGAACTAAAGGTCTTCTGGGACTGAAATGGGTTGAAAATCTGGACTGATGCATAAAAGAATACCCCAACTGTCAAGTTGTCAATAACAAGGATAATTGAAGATCTCAAATGGAATCAAATATTCAAATATAATTATAACATACAAGAAACGATCTGAATATATATATATATATATATATATATATATATATTCATGGGTACATATGCAAAAAATATGTACAAATGAAAATATGAAGTAGAATTACTGAAGATTTGGGGAAGTGTAGAGAAAGGAATAGTTACTTATTTGGCAATGAAAGAGGTTGTAAATTAGACATTTGTAGAAGAAAATGAGCTCACGATTTGGCATATATATATATATATATATATGCTTAGTGAATAATTAGTCGTTGAACAAAAAAATACCAATGAACAAGATATTGTTTGGATGGATCAGTTGGAGTTGTAGAGTATCGTTTATCTTTGTGCAAAGTTCGTAATTAGTTTCGCTTGATAGCCAGTGGAAAAATGGAAATTATATCCACTTTGTAAAATGCAGTATAGCTCCATTGTGATGCTTTCTTCCAGAGATCTCAATTCACACTAAAATGAAAAAAAAAACAATTCCTCTTATTAGGGGGGGGGCATGACATTATCATCTCGTTTGATGCTTTATAGTATTTATCGAGTAAAAAAATAAATACCACAAATGTGGAAATGTGGTGTAACTATTTAAATAATAAACCATTTACAATATGGTGAGCACATGCATCAATACACATTGTTTATCTAAATAAATCTTCGTGGGCAGCATGAAAATCCAGTTAAAAACTTAGTTAATAAATTCATACAAAGTTAATTATTTATTTCTTTATCAATGGTCAGAGTCATGTGCTCAAGAAGAAATATCACTCAGAGAATATAAGATTTTACTCCTTTCGATCTATAATTTCAAATATTAAAACTTTGGAAACAAACTATCTATCCGATGATTTAAAGTGAAACTTAGACTTAAACTTTTGTTAGGTCAAAAAACTTTAGACTGAGTTGATCTAGTGATATTAGTACGAAATAGTGACAGTAGTTGCATTTTCCTGGTCACCGTATTTATTCAGACTACAGACTAATTGATATTTCATACTAACTAACTAGAGCACAAACAGGCTTTAGTATTAGGCGAATTTTACTTCAAAATATGCTAAATATAATGAAATAGGATCTCTAACTTCAAACCTGTAATTTTAGGTTAGGTTTCTTTTATCAATTGAAGTGTATCCTTTTGGCACGTAAGAACTTTTAATATGGAGTTTCATCTATACCACTAAAGCTTTCTTTTATATTTCATCCAAACTTTAGTGAAGCTATAGGTTTGACGAATGATTATACGCAGTTACGTATAGTCAAACTGAAAGACAGTGAATCTATCAGTTGACGATAGTGGTTACTAGATCTAAATTGATTTTATCATCAAGAAGGATGGTTAAATGGTACGTTATTAAGACAGACTGCTCAAACGATCAGACCGACTTGCAGTTGCTCGCCTTCTAACCAGTCAAAGTATTTGTTTTCAAACTTCGATGTTAGAAAATTTATAATAATTCAAAAAGGAGGGAACAAAATGGCAAGTTCACAGAGACAGGTGTCAATATTTAAAGATACGAGTTTGACACAACTATTTATAAGAAGCGATTTCCTTTTGGGTTTTCTAGAAATTCAAAACCTGATAACCTGAAGTGACACAACATTTTGTTTTGTTGGGGAAATAGAACACTAACCGACATATGCTCCCTTTAGTTTCCAAATAATCACAATAATTCTTCCATCACTCTACATATGAAGGGAACACTTACAAGAGTTATGACTTGATTTCTTAAACTCATGTCATTAGGCAAGACCCATTCCTATCAAACTACTGAGTGAGGCGTAGCAATAAGGCTATTGTAGTTTGTATGTCACAAGATGTAGGCTATATATTTCGTAAGAGTTAATACTACCGAACTGACCCAAAGTCGTAAGACAAAAATGGAACAGATTCGGTGACTAACTGTTTAAGAAACAAGTTTTCATAACAGGTAACCAAGTTAACTTCAAAATCTATTATGTGGTTAGAAAATAAAACGAACATACAGTCGTAACGCGTCAAATGATAGGTAAATCATCAAAAAAGAAAGTGCATAAGGAAATTTACTTGATTCAGCAGCAGTGGGACGTGAGGGTGCGCCATTATTATTAATCATCTTAAGATCTTCATTATCATTCATCACAGCCGAAGAAACATCGCATCCTATACCACTTATTGTCGGGTGCATTATAGCTGAAAGGTAAGATGTTAATAGAAGCCAGTATCAAAAAAGTCAACTTCTTATGAGTGAGATTTTCTAATCGAGAAATGTTGTCGTATGAACAGTCTACTATCATTCAGCAGTGAAGTGTTGGTTTAGTGGTTAAGGTTTTCGGCTTTCAACTACTAGGTTTCATGTTCGAGTCACGGTCCCACAGACTTAATTTTGGACAGCTGGACAATGCCACTAGCTCTCATATAATCTCTTCAAACCAAGCACACAGATCTGTTGCATCACCATCAGAAAGATTAGTTTTATTAGTCAGTGTTAATCTCACCGATTTCATCAATGTAATTGAGGGGTAGTAATGATACAGACAGATGACGAGACACTACCGAAAAAGAATAAGATAAACAAATTCTGTTAACACGGGTTAACAAATTAGTTTATAATATTCTTGTATGATATATGAGGTGATCAGATCAACTAAGTAAAATAAACTCACGAAGATACAACTACATGTGCTTCTGTTGGTCGTCTAGTTTGATGAGATGCTTTTAAAACTAGATTTATATCAACTCGGTGCACGGATAAATAAATAATAAAACAATCAAAATCGAAACTATACGACAATCAAAAAAGATGTTTGTTTCCGGTATAGAGGTTAATAATGAGTTCATGTTGAAGATATTGTTCTTAATAAGCAACAAAAGTGCTTCTTCAGGGTAAAAGCCCAAAAAATCATGTCTGAATGTCACCTGATCGATAGTACTTGACGGTTAATGGTTTTACTAACAGAAAAACCGTAGTAATATAAAACCAAGTCACTCTACACAAGGCAATATATCTCTGAAATCATAGAATCCTTGGGTAGGTAACATTCTATAAAAACACACAGATAAACAAATACTTACACTCTGGAGTCGACTGATTTCCACTACAGCTTGTTCCGATTGAATTGTACAGCATAGGAGAATTATTTGACTTGATAGTTGTAGAAATCAAAGTTGAGGGTGCAGAATGAAGAACATTTTGATTATCCATCATATCCATTGCAAAAGAGGAGGAGGTCAGTGGAGAAGTCAAAGGGGTACCGGGAACAGAGACATGTCCCATTTGCGTACCTCCACTGCCCATCACTTCATTTGGCATCATAAAGCTTGACTGTTGAGATGATACAACCGAAGAACTTAACCCATTCGGAAGAGAAGGCGGGGTGAAACGTGCAGGAGGTCTTGAGGGAAGAAGACTGGGAGAGGCACAGTGAGGGAACCCACTCAAACCATTTGTACCGTCAACTAAAGACGAAGCACTACTTGACCGAGTTGGTTGATGCATGGCATCTCCATTTCCTGATGGCATATAGTGATCTAAATAAGAAACGAGTAATGAAATACTTGTTTTAGACTAATTCTAAGAGACGAGTAAGAAATCAAGCTTCCCTAAACTTCTGTTTCAACATCAAATAAAACCTATGTGAGGGATCTCATAAGAAGTTTTTAGTAATGTTTAGATGGGCAACGAAAACGAAAAACACTAGGACTACGGGATAACTTTGATTATGAATAAGCTGACATATCCAAACTGAGAAAGTTTGAGCACTGAGAAGATACCATTGTCGCATCATAAACAACTAAGTATATTTACGTAAATAACAGGAACAACCATGAATGAAGGATTAATATTTCTGCATGATTAAGTAAAATATAATAGGTGCAAGGCGTTTAATTATTTTATTATTTATTTGAACACATAAATATTGGTACAAGAAGGCACAAAATATATATGCGGCATTTAATTACTCCATAGAAATCGCTGTGAAAAGATATCTCGATCTTAAGGTATATCCCACGTATAATAATAGTAAGTGAATTAACACCTACAGTTCAATAACGAAATAATTTATCTTGTATTTTTCCCGCATCATTTGATAGTTGCAATATGTTTAAATAAAAAGCAAACCATAAACTATGTTCAATGACAGTTTGAAGCTATTATTTGCTTGATCACATAACAACACTTCGTGGTTAATAGTGCAGTCTGGATAGAAACGACTCTTATGGAAATAGTAACTCACCACCTCTATTAAGCATATTAGAAGCTGACATTTGGGCTTTGGTAAATACTGGCATAAATTGTTGTCCCATCATTTGAGAGTGATGATGCAAATTTCTATTTGGCGCTGAACTTGAATAAAACGATTGACTAGGAGGCATAGAAACTGGTTGATTCTGTTGCAAAGAAGTAAGATTACCGGGAAAAACACCTTCATGTGGCATACTCTGATTTGATCCACCTGAAGACATTGGACCCGCACGAAACTGAAGGGAGTTTATTTGTTGCTGTGGTTGGTTAGAATTTAACATGTTTCCTCCTGAACTTAAACCTAATGGGGAAGATATGATACCAGCAGGAGAATCGCCAGAGCCGGGAAAAGGGCCAGAATTTATATGCGAAGCCATAACGCCTGAATTGGCTGCAGCAGCAGCCACGGCATCATACTGAGTATTTTCTAATCGAGTTATCAAACGTTCATCCTCATCACCAAAATCCCCACCCATAAGAGTTGGTTCACCAACAATCATCACATCCTTTCAAAGAGAAATACACACGAAACTAATAAGACAATTACACGCACAAACAGTGGAAAAAGCACTGGACTATGACATAGACGCAAACTGTAACAAAATTTACCCGAGGTTCGATTTGTGCTGGTTTAAAAAGGACAATAGTATGCCACAATGTCATATATATGATTCATTGCGAGATAAAACTTACCCCAGGTTGAGCAATATGATGGGATTGTAGCGGAATAGGTGACTGTTTGCGCTTTGATGTTCGACTTGTATTATTTGCACCTTCAGTTGTTGCTGAACTACCTTTACGCTTACGTCGTTTGCTAGGTTGGCGTGTAGCTTCTAAACAAAGGGAAATCGATATAAGGGAATTCATCATGAACGACAATAATTCATATGGTGAAACAAGACCAAATGACAAACCTATCTCATAAGAATGTTTTCTTTTTCAATAATACGTAACAAAATTTAAGTCAAAATGTAGTACAGGAGAGAACCCATTGGCTCGGTATTCCGGAATTTTGTGAAAACTTAGATGCCTGTTTAAGATCATTTAAGAAGCTAGTGATTACGATTTAGGAAAGAATTACTTGAAACTATCTGGTTGTAATGTGTTACTTTGAACTATGAGGCGTACTTGCTCTTGTAAGGCAATAAACACAAGAGTTTTGGTGGACCAATATTAGTTTACACTTTCGAGACGTTAAATTGAGGGTAGTGAGTTGCCATTATCTCCATAAAATCAGTTGTAGTCCGTTGCAATACTACTTCAAGTGACATTGGTCGAAAGGAAAATGTGAACATGGAGGACACCATTTATCAGTCTCAGTCCTTTCATAAAACATCAACTGGGAAAGCTTGGAATAGAAATCATTTATAGGAAGCGTGATAGTTCATGGAAGTTGATCGCGTAAAGGAGAGCTATGTTAGACTAACACTTGTTAGGGTTTCAAAACACGTTAAATGAAGTCTAGAATAACAAGCAACTCATTATAATGGGTGGCTTAGAATTGACTTCAGTAACGATGGTGAGGTTTATATAGTCAAATAACCAGGCTAGGAAACAGTCAGTCAGTCAGTAACAACGTAGAACTTCGTACGTACGTACATCAGTTCGAGTTGCCACACCACATTAGCACAGAGATGCAGCGGCCGATTCAAATCCCGTAGTGGTAGAGGTAATAAGAGTATAAGCAGTAATCGGGAAGATTAGGGTTTGGAGATGTTATTTAAAGAGTATAATCCAGTGAAATAAATTTGGAAAGAGGAAAAAAGGGACATGAAGGATTCAGAAGATTAGAATTTGGGAGAACACAGAGAGTGGATGCACCTGCGCCATTGCAAACGATTTTGAGCCATGTCATTCAGGGTCTCTAACCATCGGTTGCTTTCATCTCGCGGTCCCCAACCAGGTAGTCTACACCTACCGACATGACTCAAACCACTTGTCAGTGACTTCATGGACTTGTGCCATGTTTTGGTCTGGCCGCCCCTAGCTTTCTTCCAACCTACTCCTATACCACTGAACATAGCACGTCGAGGCAGTCGGTCGTTGGGCATACGTAACACATGTCCAAGCCATCTCAACTGATGAAGTTTCACTACTTCATCAATTGATTTGTCATCCTTACCTAGTACCCGTTCCCTAACAACTGCATTGCTTACTCGATGGTCCCAGGATATACGAGCAATGTGTTGAAGGCACCTATGATCAAATACTAGTAGCCTACGGATATCCTCTACTCTTACCGGCCATGTTTCACTGCCATAAAGTAGGACGGAACGAACTGCTGCGCAGTAAACACGTCCTTTGGTTGATAGACGGATATCTCGCCTACGCCATAAATGACGCAAGTTGGCAAAAGCTAGTCGAGCCTTCTGCATCCGTGCTGAGATTTCGTCACACACTAAACCACAAGGGCTGATGAGACTTCCAAGATAAGTGAAGCGGTCGACACACTCAACTACTTCACTCCCTATCACTAGTTCGGGTGTCGATGTAACCCAATCCTGAAGCAACATTTTGCATTTCGAGGGAGAGAATCGCATCCCGAACATGCCTGCATTGTTGCTTAGAGTGGTCAGAAGACTGCATTTTGTCAGCGTCTTCACCAAATAAAACTATGTCATCTGCATATTCTAAGTCAACAAGTGAACCTCCCGGTAGAAGTTCAACCCCTGGAAATTTAGATGAGGAGAGTGTTATCTCTAAAAGTACGTCAATGACAAAGTTAAACAAGAATGGGGAGAGTGGACAGCCCTGACGAACACCACTTGAGGTAATCAATTCTGATGACAGTTCGCCATAAGCTCTCACTCTACCAGTTGTGTTCGAGTAGAGAGCCTTTATAAGGTTAATGTACTTCTTTGGTACTCCTTTCAGTGACAAACACTGCCATAGAACCTCACGATCAACAGAGTCGAATGCCGCCTTAAGGTCGAGAAATACTACCATTGTGGGGCGTCTGAATGTGTGTCTGTGTTCTAAAACCTGACGTAGTGTGAATATCTGATCTATACAACCACGTCCAGGTCGAAAACCGGCCTGGTTTTCTCTAATCTGCTCTTCACGAGCTTTTATTAGGCGTCGAAGTATTATTGAAGCTAATATTTTAGACACTATATTAGTCAAACTGATTCCTCTGTGATTGTCACAAGAGGACTTTTGTCCTTTCTTATAGACTGGCACAATCAGTGATTGAGACCAGTCAGATGGGATTACGTCCAGTTCCCAAATTCTACCTATGACCTCGGTTAATCTCATTGCTAATACTGGACCACCATCCTTAAAAATCTCAGGAGTAAACCTGTCAGGGCCTGCTACTCTCCCTCGTTTCAGATTTCCTATGGCTTTTTCAACTTCGTAAAGAGACGGAGGACCTACATTAACTTGCCATTCAGGTTGACTAGAGATCGTGGGAAACCGAAGTGTGGCTGAAGGCCAGTTGAACTGATCCTTAAAGTGTTCTGCCCATCGATCCAATCTCCTGGATTGAGAATGAATAATATGTCCATCTTTCTCTGAGATTGTTTCGCTAACGGTCGGGTTCCTAATTCCGGTTTCCTTAACGAGTCTGAACAATTGTCTGCTATTACCTATTGCCGCTGCCTTTTCCATCTCTCTTGCTTTCGCTACCCACCACTGTTCGCGATCATTGCGTAGACTTCTTGTCAGCTTGCGCTTAAGCTGACTCCGCTCTTCATTATGTTCAGAGCCGGGTGGAATGAGTTTCCGAGCATCTATCAGTGCGATAGATGCTGCTGAGATCCAGTGTTGCTCCCTAACCTTCTGGTTTACCTTACTAGCAGATATCACTGCTGTTTCCACAGCTTTTCGGATATCATTCCATGCTGCATCGGGGTGGGCATCACATACATGGCTGCCTAACTGTTTGCCTAGTTGTTCCTGAAATATACTCTTAGCTTGACTATCATTAAGTAGGCCCCTAAGAGGTTTCCTTGCAGCGTCTTTCCTACGTCCAGTAAGACGCAAGCAAATACGCGCTCGCACTAGAGCATGATCTGAATCTAGGCATGTGCTCCAGAATGAGCGGCAGTCTTCTATTGAGCCCCTCCATCGGTGGCTGATAGCGATGTGATCTATTTGGGTCCAACGTTGGGACGAATTCGGAGGTCGCCATGTTAAAAGATGTTTTTCCTTATGCTTAAAGTTAGTATTTGCAAGGAACAGGCGGTTATCTGAGCATAGCTGCAAGAGACGGTCGCCATTATCTGTTCTTTGAGCCACGACACCATAAGATCCACCTAGGTGTCTTTCCCTATCGCTAAGTTTACCTACTTGAGCATTAAAGTCACCGGCCACTATTACTACATCCGAGCGCTTAGCTTTTCGGAGAAGGTCCGAAAGCTTTCTGTAAAACTCATCTTTTACATCATCTGAGCTGCAATCAGTGGGAGAATAGGCAGAGACGACTAAGAGGCAACGACGAGTGTCCCTATCTTTCCGGATTCTTACTGTTCCGTTCAGTCGGACAGCGCACAAACGACTGTCTACTGGGATCCGGTCTAAGAGAGCTAGTTCTGCCCTAGGACTCAATGCTATACCTACGCCGGCGAGGCCACGGGAAGCAGAATCAGGGCTTCCAGATACACGAAGCGTAAATCGAGTCGGTTCTTTATTTTGGCATGGTGAGGTCAAATGAATGACGCTACTTGGATCCTGTATGCGCGTTTCGGAGACGCAGCACACATCGATGGCGCGAGATTCTAAAGTTTTAGTAAGGAAGCCTGCTGTCCTATTTGGCAAAGTGTTCGTACGTTAAAAGCTCCTACGTGTAGTTTAGAGCGTGGTTTCAGGAGACCAGGAACGGCGTTCCACGTACTCAAATCGTTTGCCCTAGCGGTGCGAGGTGATAAAGAGACGTGAGGAGGGTTAGTCATGCTGTCCACCTCAATCACTTCAGCGCGGAATGGCGTGTTTGCCTTTTCTATACCATACCACTGAAACTTAGTTATGCTGCGCTTTTTTACCTGTCCAATATGCCAATTATTGTCTTTAGAGATGGAAATACAAATGATCAGTGAGAAAACTGTTCAACAAACCTTGGGGCATCATTCTCTGCCATTTCTGAAATAAAGTGGTTTTAAGGCAATCACGGGGTGTAAGACTATATGCCTTTTGACGCGACATCAGTTCTTGCATTGGTTCCAGAATTATACATAATCGGAAGAAATTGAGGGTGGTATTTGTCATGCCGTATCTGGTAATGTTCTTGGATAGTTGATCTAAAAAAGCTGGGTCCTAAACAAACAAAAGCATTAAAATTGTACCGAAAAAGTAACAATACAACTATTAAATTATATTTCGCAAAGGATAGTTACCTATGAAATATAATTACGGTTAATACCAAACGGAAGTTTCAGGCAACAAAACTCAGAAACCAAGCACAAAGTTGCGAGCTATGTTCTGAACCATGAACTGAGATAACTTACTTTCCAGCTATAAATGTTAGTCTCTATTACTCAAATAATATTCTGCATTAGTCTTTAGTTTATATTATATATATACTTTAAATCCGTTTAGTTTCTTAATTTGAGCACTTTAGTAATGTGTGTGAATTCATAATTACTTAAAGGAAATGTACTTACTTGAATGCCAAGCATTGAGCGCATTATCATTTCACGATGAGTTCGGATGAGAAAAATCCACGACCGAATCCTCATTAAATCATCAAAAGCGAAATCGAGTGTTAATCGACCTTCCACAACAACCGTAACAGGAATAGATCTAACCATAGTCATAGTCATCGTTGCAGATTCTGAATCCAGAGTTAAAATTGGATGATGAAAATATTCATGGTTCAATCTAAGATTGTAATAAAGTTCACCGCATCCACTTTCAAATATACTGCGAAAATAACGAGGAATGAGCGTTCGCCCGATTGCTAAGAGAGAAATGTGACATAAGATAGGCTTACTGTAACTTTTTGGACCCTCTTCCGTCAAAAAGGCAAGAGTAAGTGTTGCGTCATCTTCAAAAAAGTCAGTAGCAAATGACTCCCACCACAAACTATCACAGTCCTGAAAATAGGTTAGTGTCTTGGAAAACATGTACAGACATACGTCGCTGCGCTGTTGTAATCGCTTATTCATTTCAAATATCCGTAGCTCTGGTTGACCTATCAAATGCGGTAGTCGATTCCTAAAATAAAGGAAAAGCTGTCATGAAATATAAATATAATAGTGGCAGTGTATGGTATAACTATTTTAGACTGGAAATCGGAGTTACTTTTGTTCTAGTGAAATAATCAAGATCTTTTGTAAGAACAACACTGAATCCGCTTAAGATTTTTGATAAAGAAATTTCTGCATTTTTAGGCGATGTAAGTTTCAGATCGGTTGCAGTGGGACTGTGTTCAATTCAGAGCAATAAGACCAATCTGTTTATATTAGATTTGAGATATCGTACTGTGTTAACTTTCGAAAGACTCAGTTCCTCAACAGTTGCCAATTGAACGACAACCTGACAGCATAATTGGTAATGAATAAAAAGACTCACTAGATTCAGCTACGAAATTTTTCACTTAGCTATGTACTATTTTGTATCATCAGTTGATTAGCATTCCCTCAATAATTTTAGCAATCAGAACTCATTAAGTGAAGACGAGAAGAGCCGTTAAGATGGACGCAGATAAACTTGAAAACGTGTTGGGAAACCAGATTAAGTCGATGGATGTGTAGGAAAACGAACATGACGGCTTTGATGATACAGTCAATGGTATCGCCGACTTTACATATAGGCAGGTCTGAAACATGATCTTAGATACTTGGTTTCACCAACACGAAAACTTATCCAGCATAAACTTTCTCAATTAGGAGAATAATTAGAAGGCTCACATACTTTTACGTAATATTTAAGCTAAACTAGATAACCACTGTGATTATTTTACAACAGAACACATGGGACAGAGCTTCCGTGGAAATAACTGCATCACATCCTATTATTTGATCATTCATTACTTTCTAACAACCGCTATTACTGTTTGAAGCTAGTAGTGAATAAAAACGATGGTTTGAGATCGCAGTGCAACAATCTGTCATGTGGACTTTTTAGATTAAAATATTACCAGTGAACATTTAAATTATTTATCCTCATATCCAATTGTTGGCCAGTTAAACGTGGTAAAATACACAGGATATCGATATACACAGTAAGATATCAAACTATCTTACAATGCTGCTTTAGAAGTGTGACGAATCTGAAGAATATGACTCAGGTTAAAGCAGTTTCGATGTGACTGATTCAATGTCTATCAGTGCAAAAATCTGTTGATCCTTCCCACCATTTCAAGTCACAAGTGAAATGTCAAAGTGCTTTCACCACTTAGCACCGGTGAGGGGAAGTTTAGAAAACCCTAACTCTAGAACTTGTTGTAAAAAATGTTACATAGACCTCAAAAGCTGTTACTTAAAGTAATATATGTGTAGACAAAAACTGGGACTGATAGGGTAGGTGTAGCTATACTTAAGTATATCGCTGTTGATATCAAGTTAATAGTGTTGTTGGGAATGTGAAGTCCCAAAGTACAACTTTTGAGGAAAACCAACATCGATTTAAGGTGATGCACTTCTGCTGTACTACTTTGTGAAAATTCAGAGGGTTTTTATTGTAACTTTGTTTAATGACAATCGCTCGGTTTACAACTTTAAATCATTGTATCTGATATGTAACCAATTAACTTAAAATGTATTTTTAGTTCTATTAGAAACCTTACCAACAAAGCTCCCATTAAGAAACCGGACCTCTCTCTCTAGTCAGTGGGGGAGGGGATGTTAATATTTTTATTTATTATTGAGGTCGAAGCTGCAAAGATATTAGCTCAAAGCACGAACTGTTCAGTTGGAACTGATGCCTGATTAGACGTTAATGACAGGGTTATTGAATACATTATTTACTTAGGAAACTAGTGATCATGTTTGATAGGTACTAGCACTGACAAAAATTAACTAACTTGGCCTAAACCGCAAATATAATGTCCAATGTTGAAAGCTGTCACCTACCCGTTGTTTGGTTACTACTAACACAGGATTAAAGGTTTATTGAAGACTGCTCTATGAATAGTACAACTTCCCGTATGCATCTCCTGGGTTACATGAGTCTCCTAAACTCAGGTGATTGACTAACGTCTAATACTTTATGACCAGGATACTAAGGTCATATTCAACTAGAGCAAAACATTACACATCAGTAATTGGTGCTTTAATCTCTCAAAGAACAAGTGGTTTTGTGAAAACCTGCACATCACCATTTACTGAGCAAGCCGAGGAGTAACGGTATGGAATACTAGTATAAGAAGCAACCCATCTGACCCAGCAAAAACTTGGGTTTAGTGTCACACATTACCTGACTTACGAACCCTTCAATTATTAAACGAATGTCATGGGGACTTTATATGATAAATTATTTATAGACAGGAAGGCATCACGTGCGTGACACAGGTACTAGAAGAGCTGAAATGGATACCGAACGCCATTAAAGGGTGCTTATTTCAGGTCAGTATCACGATATATGGAACACGTTGGTTGATTGTCATATACAATATTCATTCCCTTGATTATCATCAACGCGAAAGATATGCAACATTTTGATTAGCGACATAAGGATGGATAAATTTACCCCACCGTTTATGATTCGTCAATGAAGAGGAATAATTCGAGGCATATGACGACTGGATATCAGAACTACGGCGGGGTAAGGTTGCAGTAAATTGTTGGAGAAACCTATTGCGCCAGCTATAAGAACACTATGATATGAGACGACAGAAAACCATTCCAGGTCGTTACTCGAAACCCTAACTTTTTAAGATTTACAAGCATCTACTTTTAAATTGGTGTGGTTGAACGATGAGATACCACTGTACAACTTTAAACCAAATGGAAAAGCCCGAAATCACGCGGCGAAGAAGACACGTGAACGATTCTCGACTACTTCCCGCTTGGTTAGACATAATCATTAATGACAAATCATTTGTGGCGAACAATCGGAACTGTATGTACTAGAGCAAGAGTGAACCACGCCCCAACCACACATGAATAGAAACAAATCAGGACTGCTATTCGACATAGATTTTTGAGATTTAGCGCCTTAAATCCAGTAAAGATACTACCAAGCTGTGCATGAGGACGAGAACTTGATGGGTCCGACCATGATATATAATAAATGATAAGAGAAAGACGGACAAGATAAACTATGTAGTTATGGCGACACGTAACCAAAACGCAGAAACTGCCCGAGACCACATCACACAGACATTAACCGTGCAAAAAAATTGGGTTCAAACATATTGTCGTACTAGGTGATAGGTCCACGACTGTTTGAAAAAATATTCAAAACGGCTAGATACACTTTTAAGAGTTAAAATATTATAAACTCACAATGATAGTAGTGGATGGTGATGGAACTGGCTAGGATGACCATGTGGGACCATATTTGGGATAGGATGAGGGGAACCAGGATTCATACCAAGAGTGGAGAAATAATGGCCTGGTATTGGTCCAGAACCTGAAGCTGGTGTAGCAGGCTCACGGTCATGAGGACCAGACATTTGGATACCATGACCCGAATGGAGCATTCCTGAATAATTATTTCTTAACCAAAAGTTTCATACCAGGTGGGAGGGTGTTTGGCAAATTTAGAGAACTTGATATCACCGGGCCTGAGTGAACTGGTTGCATATGGAGAGGCTGAGACCCACCACTCGCAACCGCAGAAGGCATCCTGTTCATTGGAGTTTTGGAAGGGAAGCCAACTGCATGTGGAAAATTCAAAAACTTCTCCGGATATTCTGAGATATTGGGATCCAGCGTTGGCAAACGGATAACACAATAGACAGACTTCAACGAGCCAACCAAAATGGAGTCGTCCTAAATAAGAAAAACAGACAGGTTAAACAAAAATGGTCATCTTACTACATAGCAGTTTAGCAGAGAAAATATCATCTTCAGCTTGTTCATTTGTAAGTTTTAATGTGCATGAGTAATAATTTTGTGCAACCGAACGCGTGTTTATAAAAAAGCGTAATGATTTTCTAATTTATGAATCAACTTGCTTTTGTGTGTTTTGGCATCAAGAGCTTACTAGGTCAGATCTAGCTTGAATCATTTCGAATAAAGTTATCAGGCGCTTACAAATCTTTTTGTGATGCGCTTCTTGATTTTTCACCAATCTTCGCACCTGCTGGGATCTTGCGTATTTTCTTCGGGTTTTTCAATCTAGTAGATTCTATACTGTTCCATTGTCTTAGGTTATATATATATATGACAGGTTTTGTACAGCTCTTTTTGCAGTGGTTGGTTATTCTCATAAATTCGGACAGCATGAGTGTTTCTTCATTACAGAGAAAAGAACGCAGTGTGATTGGTACAACAAGTGGTTTCATAAAATAACCAAACGTTTGAAACCTACAAAATTTGGGGTGTCCACAGCCTAACTTCCATTATCTCTGCACCTGCTGTTGTTGCAGCAGGACTTCGCTGATCCAGGAGGCGATGAGCTTTCTGACGTTGGTCAGTAAAAGGTTGATGATAACTGAACTGATGATTAGGGCACTGACAGAAAATTCTGCCAGTTCTGTATGCTCAGATAAACGAGAAGCTAAATAGTCGACTGAGAAACCTGAATAAGTAAAATCTTTGAGACAAATAAAGATTAACACATCACTGCATGTCGGGTTACATGAGTCTAAAGCCGTATCTGAAGACCTAGAAAACCGTTACAAGTACATTTGATGTGAGTGTCTTGGGTGAAGGGAAATAAACAACAGTTTAGAAGAAACCCACTTCCACTAACAGTAAATGGTTGGCTGACAAACCTTCGGTATGTTCCCATTCTGAGTCACAGAATATTCCTCCGAATTTTCGAAGTAACACTATCCTTAACCCTTGAGTAGGAAACAAATTTAATTTCACCGAACATTCGTGTGAGAATCAAAGAACGTTGATCCAGCATTTAGACTTACGTATGACTTAGGGAAGGTTGGAACATTTATTGGTAACATATTACCCAGACATTCTACGGGAGTTCGGACCGTAAAACTGTTACAGATGGTTAAGGGGACTAAGGGAAATATTGGTCCCCAATCACGTATGCTCTTGAAGGTGATCCTAGGGTCAGAGGACCGAATAGAGATGTTGTTAACGAGTGGTCGAAAGCGCTACCATTACAACACACATGTTGAACCTAATGTCTCTGAAGGATAGATTAAAAAGTCCTATGTGAACTAGAAATCTGTCAAAAGAATGGTGAAGAAAACCATCTTCTGGTGGATCTCCAAATATCAAGGTCTTGGGAGAGAATACGAACAAAACTTGCATGGGTAGGTCATCCTCTTTAGGAGTCTTGTGCACAAACTCTCATAGTATGTGAAATAAATTTCATGAATTAATAATGTGAGTCAACTAAGTGAAGCTGCTGAATTATGGTCTACTTTGTCATTAGTACTGCTCTAATAATAAACTCGATCTCAAAAATGTAGATTTGTCATGATGTAGCTGCTTCATCTACAAGATCTTACGTGGAAGTCACTAACTCGTCTTATTGTAACAATCACCAATATATAATCGAGAACATGTAACAGCTTATAGAATTATGGTCTACTATGATATTAGTACTGCTCTAATAATAGACCTCATCCTACACTTGTAGATTTGTCATGATATAACTGCCTAATCTATAAGATCTTACGTGGAAGTCACGTCATCGTCTATACCAACTCACTACATCGTAACAATTACATGATAGAGAACAAACATAGGCTAGAGATAGAACAATATATTTAATATGAATAAAAGATATAAGGTAACATTCAACAGGGACCACGCCTGCATGGCCGAACCATGCCATACGATCAACCCCAATTAATTCAATTCATTCTTCTCACCCTCTTCATCGCTGGGTTTTCCTCCGTGTTATATGTTGATTGTCTATTTCCCACATTGTCTCGCGTTAGGGCCCAATGCCACTACAAGCTTAGGTTGATTGGTTAAAAGTTGACTTCAAACAACTAAGTATGTGTAGAAACAATAGAATTCAAGTATTCATTCACTTCCTTATTTTGTATAGGCGTTATATTCCCTATTATCTTATACTAAATGCTGAGAGGCCTTGTTCGTCTGAACAGGCAATCCCACACTCCACTGTGACTGCGTAAAGACCTAAATAAAGACCTATTCACTACTAGTTTGGTTCCTTCTATCAATAGCATGAGGGTTCCCTACAGGCACGGAAAACACATTTAGGCTGGACATAGATTAATATGTTTAATATGAGTAAAAGAGATATGTTGCATATGCATGATAACGTCTACAAAGTTGAGCCATGCCATCCGATGTATTCTATTCATCCTTCCCGCCTTCTCCATTGTTAGGTTTTTCTCAGCGGTAAATGTTAAATGTCTATCTTACCAGTTATCTCATCTTCAGCTTTGAGGAATGTGTGGTTAGGGCACAATGACACTACAAAGACACTTATCACATCCGTGACTGAAACTTGGTTAGTCCATGACTACAGAACTGTACAAGTACAACTACCTAAGAGGTGATGAAAATAGATGTAGGGATGAGAGGGATCCTTGTATGCGTAACTAATAATACGGATAAATGTTCCTTTATTTTCGAATCTCGTAACAATGAGGGTCAAAAAAGTTATATCGTTGGATGCTCTGATAATTGAGAAGGAAGTTATCTAACGATTACTGTGATATCTGAAGCCACATAAGTTCAGTGGTCCTTATCATATTCACCCTAGGATCATGGAAATTCTGATGTATATAATTGCTGAAACTCTGGCAGTACTATTTTATATATCTCCCAAATAGACTAGGTTGTCAAGGGATTGGAAAGATGCAATTATAAATACGGTTTAAAGGTGAAGTAACAAACATTTATAAGCGATCACCCTGTTCGTCTAACCAACGTAGTCGCCAAAAAATGTCTACTCTAAACTATATGGAATGGGATAATCTTTTGTGAAGAGGGTAACATGGTTTCGAAGGGGGTCTTTCATCCTTGACAAATGTCGTTGCTGGGGAATATTTTACTGCATCGGGAGATATTAACTGCCTCGTATATGTGATTTTCACCGATCTCAGTAAAGCCCAAGCTAAACTTTCTCAGATTAGTCTTAAATTAAAACTGGAAAGTTTTGGAATCCATTATAGAACTAGAAGTTGGATGCGTAACTCTATTGACAATAAGAGGCAACATGTACTGGTAAATGGGGCTTTATCCATATTGATATCTGTAGAGAGTGGATTTCCTCAAAGTACACTCCTTAGCCCTCTTCTTTCTTGCTTTATGTAAATGATTTGCTAACTGTCGCAAAGTCATATTTTCTACTCCTTAATAATAACATTAAGACTTAGGGAGCCATACACTCCATGACTGGTGAGATAATACTACAAGAATACTTGAATTTACCGGTTGAAAGGGTAAAAAGGTGGACATAAATCTGTAGTGTCGGTTATTATGTTAAGCCCACATACTTTATTGTAGTTTTCGGACAGCTCATACTATTCATTCTACTTGAGTCACATTCTGACCTTGTTATTTATTCGCTTATCAATTTTGACTGTTTTTATATGTACGCGTAGGTGTGTGTACATTTCTTATCCCATTACTCATCACATGTCTGCAACTGACTTTTGTGTAACTACAAACATTGATTAACGCTTGGTTAAAAGGAGTTGGCTAACCAGCCATCTCCACTGAGCGTCGTTTCTCTTCTCTCTATTCCATTCGCTTTATATACAAAATATATGTATTGAAAAGTCCGTTCTCGTTATTTGACTTATTTAATTCCGTTATTGACTAACGCGATTTAAGTCGACGATTATAGACGAGGGTAGGCGACATACTTATTTCGATATCAAACATTCATACGATCTAATTTGAGTCCGATCCACGGGCCACTAAAGTGGAGAGCCCTTCCGACAACATCGTTCAATCTAGATGACGACAAAATTATGGGCCCCACTGAACATCAATTCTAGCAAGAGTGCAGTAGTGCATATAAATAATTTTAACAGTTTACATAAGTACAGAACAAATAAAATGTAATTACATAAAGTGATGGATTATAAAAATTTAGGAGTCATAACCCGCGTTGACCTTGTAGATCACCAACGTAGATGATCTATGTCGAAATGATTGGAGGCCGACTCGAGTTAGACGTGAATGGTGTGACGAACCAACTAACGTCGAAGTCACACCTCGTGGTCAGCACCTTACGTGGACTACCCCATTGACGTAACAAGGTACTATAGATGCTTTGAAGACTGTACAACACAAAGGACGTTATTACAGAAATATATTAGTTAAAGTAGATACAAGCGAAAGTAAGACCACTGCCGCATGGGCCAGTCCATGGCGTATGATTAACTAATGCGCGTTGGTTGTACATGACCTTGGCAGGGAGCGACGATCTGTTCGACATTCAGTGATCCAACTGTCGGATGATTTGGCTAGGGCTCAGTGACATTTCACTGGCCCTACAATACTCCCCCACCAGATTCAGCGGCCGTTTGAATCGGTACCAAACATGTTGGGAGCAGTCGCGCGCCGGAGAGTGCCAGACGAATATTATAAATCCTCCAGGTATTGCTTATCTGTAAAAGAAATGGAAAGGAGGCGGCAGAAACTGGTCGCGAAACAGCGAGTCATAATATGTTATTAGGACGTTGGTTAAACGTAAAGCGATTAACCATAGAAATAATGAAAAGAACAAAACGTTTTATTGTTCTATCAAGTCGCGCTGAAATATATAGCCTTGACAAGTAATTCAGTTCCTCCGATGACAAACGTTAAGTCTGCCGCAAGAGTAATGATGCTATAGCGATAGTAGGATAAGTGTATTATCAATCGATATCCATATTTGTACTGTCATTAGTTTAAAGTTGTAAGTCGGACAGTGTCGTTGACAGCTATTAATTAGTGTCAAATTCTAGTTATACCTATATCTAACAGACTAACCGTAAGTACAGAAGTATAACAGTGAAGAGTGGTCGTGATTTCGTTGTGCGAAGCTATTGACCAACTTGTAGTCACAGTTTGAAAAGTCGATGACTGCTGTTACAGTCAGTAAGGGTTGAAGGCTACAAATCGACAGCAAAAGGTGGCACGATGAAGTCTCTAAAAGATGATAAACGGTGAATGCTGCGTGTTTGTTCGGTTAGTGAACAGAAAAATATCGAAAAGAACATAAGAAACCAAGAGTGTCACTCTGGACTCATGTCAATGATACCCGTGAAAAACGCTGTCAGTGTTGGGATAGAGGCGACAATATCGTTTTCAGTTTGCAGGAGATTCGCTCGACTGCATAAACTGATGATTCGCGCGAATGATATTGTCGTCAGACCACCAATTGAACTGGACAGGTTGTAAATCGTCGAGTAGTTGAACAGCCGATTGATGTACCGGAATCATCTGTTAAATAACAGCCACGAGGAAACAATACTTCATAAAATGAAGTACGACATCGAAGTAGAACAACTACAATAGTTCAGATGTGTTACAATGTCAAGTCTAAATAACATCGTTCTTACGTATATTGACAGTTGCACTGAACGTTCGCTTAGGTATGATTAGCGTAACAGTTGGATGTGTGAATAAAAACATATACGAAACTATGGTTGGGTTCGTGGAGAATTTTCGAGGACGTTTAGATATTTTCCAAACCCGTATCGCATGTAAATAAACCGAAAATAGAATTAAAACGACTGTTGTGTAATAAGGAAATCGAGCCATGATTTACCGTGTGAATTATTAGCAAATACAAGGGGTATAATAAACATTAATTAAAATGGTAACCACCAATGTAACTAAGGTTTAGAGGGTCCAGGTAACGTGGCCATTTCGTAAAAGGATGATACAAAGAGCTTATTACCTAGCATTAAGTGACATATTAAGTACGACAACATGTGTACTTGGGACATGGACTAAGCGTGCTCGTGTACATGCAATATGTTTTACCACAGTATGTCGACTAACGAGTCATAAATGTACATGATTTCGACTAAAACTTGACGGCAGTGACAGAATATATGACTAGTTTACGTGAAAGCAACTACGAAATGTTATCACGCATCATAAATATAGTACGAAATAATCTAATGAAATTATGAAACTCGCCTGGGTTACTCTTGCCTTTAAGTAATGAAGTAGGCAGTAGTTTGAATCTGGATTATGTACGAGGTACTGTTGATTAAATTTTTCGATTAACACAGCGTTGTAGACGTGAATTTCTAGCATTCGTATCCTCTGTTTGGCCATGGAACTCAGCAATTGGAAATTAGGCAGGCAGTGGTAAAAAAAAAGCAAAACATTCTAGTGGATAGTGGTTAAGCAGAAAGATGAATTTATAGTCGATAGTTAATCTTGTCTTATTTATACCAGTGGATAAGGTACAAAGAGATATGCGTTCGTGTTGCCTTGTGGCTATACTCACGAGTGGTTGATATTTTAACAGACATATTACACAGGAGCATTTACATGCTCCTAATGCTTGTTAAAGAACCACGATAGCCGATTATAATCGTAGTTGATTGGTTAGTTCTGTCGATTGAACGAATTATCTAGGTTTAAATGCTAATCAACATTGACATGAAGCAACGAAAGTTCACAGTAACAGATTAACATAGGCGATGATAAAAATGAAAAAGAATAAGTATAGAATACAATAATAAAGATTATAGTGATAGGTTGCGTTATTCGAAGTCTTGCTCACCAGTGTAAATCACCAACGTGGATGATCTATGTCGAAATGATTGGAGGCCTACTCGAGTTAGACGTGAATGGTGTGACGAACCAACTAACGTCGAAGTCACACCTCGTGGTCAGCACCTTACGTGGACTACCCCCATTGACGTAACAAGGTACTATAGATGCTTTGAAGACTGTACAACACAAAGGACGTTATTACAGAAATATATTAGTTAAAGTAGATACAAGCGAAAGTAAGACCACTGCCGCATGGGCCAGTCCATGGCGTATGATTAACTAATGCGCGTTGGTTGTACATGACCTTGGCAGGGAGCGACGATCTGTTCGACATTCAGTGATCCAACTGTCGGATGATTTGGCTAGGGCTCAGTGACATTTCACTGGCCCTACAACCTTGTGACTACGATTAAACATAAGATTGCCGCTGCCCAAAGCTTTGGGGTCTCATGGACTACTCAGTACTCGTTTCGTCAGCTCGATGAGGTTAAGTTAAGGGTACTATACCTGGCCTTTGTGAGACCGCACCTGGAGTACAAAATTCAAACGGAGAATATTGGTTTAAAATATGAAGCGGATACGCTTAGAGTTCAACGGCGGGACACTAAATGGTACAAGGTACTGTCGACTTAACTTATGAAAACAGGGTGAGACGCTTCAATCTATTTATGAGGTGGTTTGATAGTGACTTACTGTATACTTGTTATTTCCGATGAAGACTAAAGAAATGGTAACTGCCAGGATTAGTTTATAGGCTATTATTGCACACATTCTCATTGGACAATTATTAACTAGATTGTGTTATATATTTATATTCCTTTAATCATGAGCTTTTGATTAACCCACTAACTACTGTTGCATGATTCACTACACTTAATCTGTTACCATTTAATTGTTCACAACCTCTACAATTCATAGCCAATTTTGGCTTGATCATGCATAATTGCTACCCTTCATTTTATGGTATGATGTAGTTGATCACGTATACACATAATCTACTTGTTTTTGAAATATAATATTCACAAGGTGAAAGCTGATTTCAGTGTTCTGAGCTGAACAAGCATAACAGAGAGTGAAGCCGGAGATTTTTGAGCCAGTGAAAACTTAGCACTTAGCTTAAGGTTATTGATGCTCTACCGATTTTGACTGGTATTTTTTGTCACGTTATGTTGGAAAGTGGCCATAGGTCATAACATAAGTCCGAAAATTTTCAGGATTATCTAAAGATTTGGAAACTTAGTAAGTGACTCTAGTAAATGGATGAAAATAATAAGAGTAAACGGGGCTTCCCGGATATGAAGATATCATGGGACGACATGGACTGGAAAGACGGAACGAGAATGTTAACAGATTTGCAAATAAATGTACGTCAACGCCTCATCAAGATGCTCAAGAAAGGAAATATCAGAAAATGTGAGAACTACAGAGAAATCACACTATTGTCAATACCGAGAAAAGCTTTTTACAGAGTGCTTCTGAACCGGAGGAAAGACCCATAGACGCCCAACTTCAGGATTAACAGTCTGGATTCCGTAAAGATCGGTCGTGCGCATGCCAAATCGCGATACAAAGGATCATCGTTGAACAACCAATCGAATGGAACTCGTCACTATACATCAACTTCCTTGACTATGAGAAGTGGTATGACAGTGTGGATAGGAGAACATTATTGAAACTTCCTCGATACTATGGTGTGCCTGAGAAGATCGTCAATATCATACGGAACTCATACGATGGACTACAGTACAAAGTTATGCACGGAGGACAGCTGACAAGTGCATTCCAAGTGAGGACCGAAGTCCGACAAGACTGCTTACTCTTCCCCTTCCTCTTCTGAAGGTCGACTGGATTATGAAGACATCGACATCTGAGAGGACATTTCGAGAGCTTAAAAACACAAAATCAAATTGACTACATTTAGAGTTTGGTTTTTTGCATGGAAACATTAGTATCCGGGAGTTTGTCAGAGAACGTATTATCAGAATCGGTTTACAAATTTCAAAGATGGTGCTGGGAATCGATTTCCTATCCTTTCATCTGACCACTGAAAGAAAGAACTCGCCAACAAGCGGACGAAAAGAACTCGATCGGCTTATAAAAGTTCATCACAATGATATTGGATATTGGATACCTTATGGTGACCTTGGGATGCTTTTATTACCGTAACCTTCGTTAAGGCTCCACAGACGTACGGGTTGATGTCGTTTGCCCTCCTAAAAAAGGCCTTCGGTATTGGGAAAGCAATCGACGACCGGGAGTTTGACGAATTTCTTAAGGCAGTTGACGTCAATGATGTCCATGTCGGGTTTGTAGTTCAGTTTTCTCTGACCGACATTTAAGGCAATTGAGTAAATTATTGAGAAAAAAAGCAGTCCGGTTGTTTGTCCTAAAAAATGAGGACTCAGGTGTCATATTTGATTCTTCAGCGCTAAAGGTATGCCAAAAATTATAATTTTACTCTCAGGATCCTGTGAAATCCACTCCAACCATTAATGTTGGTCGTCAACAGTTGAATCTTAGTGATATGGCGTTTGGGTCTTATTCATTGAATAACAGAAAACCGCTCTTGCATTCAATGAAAATTCATGATATGAGGTGAGTTCGACCCCTAACTAATAATAACTTGTAGTTCCATTGGACAGGTTCTGTTTACTCGAGTTTTTCATGAATTTGACGAGTGGTAAGTACGAAAAAATTCTTAAGCAAATACTTTTCAGGCGAAAGCTGTATCCGAAAAGTGAACACAACCAGGGGATCAAGCAGGAAACGTGTGTTGGAAACCCTGAGTTGGTATGACAACTTACTAAATTTATTTTCCCATAGTTAAAGAAACAAAACTTAAAAAGTTACAAAACCTTGGCAGTTTGCCTACTCATCAATTTGGAGTGGTGTTCACCTACTAGTGGGTCGTGTCCCAACAAAGCATGTTCACAAAAGCCACATAGCCGTCGGAATTTCTATCATCTATTCAACACTGATGTTTCCCACCACAACCAACTAGTTCCTCAGTCGTCCGCGGATACTAGCTTAAAAATATCGGCTTTTACCGCGAGACGTTTTTACAATATGCTCTTTGAACACTGGGTTCAGCTGAGCCTAATAATAGAGACATTGTCGAATGAATGTGCAATAGCCGTATGCAGCAGTGCTAAGAGCTATTGGGGCACGCACAAACTTGTTCCAGAGGCACACTGTACAGAAACCATTGCAAAAGCTTTCAGCAACTTTCTGAATTATTTCCGAGATCTATGTCTGCCCAAATTATATTTTCCGATCTGGCCTACGTTAAATGTCACATTATCTACCGATTTTGATTCATTATCACCCTGCTCTGATCGATCACGTGCTGATTGTGTTGCTTATTGGCTTAATATGGACCCTAGTTATTCTCAGTCAATGATTGTCGATTCTAACCAAGTCTCCAAAGATAGTCTACTCGATGTGTTTGTGAGATCCTGTCTGGCACCTTTAATTATTAAGGGTAATAGTAAAGAACATCGTAGGTAAGTGAGCTTTACATGATACACCTTTAACGCTTAAGCTGCATTATAAAAGTGTTCACCTTAGTATATTATGTTTGATGAGTTTGTAGCCGTCTAGTTTATCCGTACAATACGTAGTTATGATTTCAGTTTTTCTTTTGGATTTTAGATCATACAGCATGTAGGGATTGTTTAGTTAGCTAGTTATTCACACACTAACGTTAAAAGGGTGACTGATACACTTTTTATCGAACCACTACTGGACAAAGCTATAAACAGTATCTCAGGTTTATCATTCTCTTAGAAGCATTTGATTTTAGGTGAATAAAAAGCACTGGAATGAGTATTCACGCCTTTCCAAGTGTCTGCCGGGTAATTTTCCTTTGCGTTTTGTCACTTGTATTCCTGTCGCCGGTTTTATGTTTTTTTTTTAGTAGTGTTTTATGTTAGGAATCAATTCATATTGATGTCCTGTCATTCAAGAATATTTTAGGTCTCTGTATGGCTGGTTTATTTCTTTACAGGCCAGCTAAACTGTTCTTTTGACTTCTTCCTACTAGGCAACAAATTTCGAGATTCCTGTGGGTCACTTTGTAAATTATGTAAAGTTTCGCCATCTGTCTACTTAGGTAGTTCAACTACTTCGTGATGCGCTATGGTTGGGAACTTTTTTCATGAATCTTTATATTTGCTGGTAAAGAAGAGTCATAAAATGTACTCACCTTATTCACGTAAAAATGTTACTCAGTTCAGCCTATTTTTTAAATCATAAATTCGTATATATTTCTGATTATATTCTGTTAGATTAGTCTTGGCGAATTTCGCTCACCATAATTTAATCAATATATGCTAGCCAAAAGCGTCCTTACTTCAGATTATTTAAAAGTCCAGTAGGTATGGTTCAATCGTGTTTCATTCCATATACTCAATCCAAGCACTCACTGAGTTAAAAACATTTTTACTGTATATTCGACGGGACTGCATCATATACGAACCGGAAATCGACTACTCCTGTTGGCAGAGCGGTTTACGTTTAATTGAAACATGCATATGGCAAGATTGGAAATTAATTATTGGCATATACAAACATAGAGGACACTATAAGAGTTGATTCAAGTGGTAGCTCTTAGTAATGTGTCACCTTTGAGTAAAATGTCTTTACTGGAGAATCTATTTCAGTGAGACTGCTACAAAGCTGCGGATCAATGGAGCGATGTGTCGCCTTTAGATAGAAAAAATTATGGCATGGATCTGACGTCTGTATTTGTGTTCCAGAACCCGAGGCGAAATGTCCGGTCAACAAGTTCCTTACTGGCAAAAACGTCTGTTTTTTCCCAATTTCACTTCAGTGCCATAGACGTCAGATGATTGTAGAATATTAGTTTTAAAAAATATGTCAATTTGATTCCTCCGCAGTTGTGACATGACTTCTGTCCTTCGTCATAAATGGGAATAACTAGGGATAGAAATCAGGATACCCTTTTATTGATTAGTAAAATTATGACGTCTTTTGAAGTTTCTGAATCTTTTTCACATCACAGTGTAAATTTTAATACCCAAATTTAGTCATGTCTGCAATTGGGTGCTTATCAGGATACAGTTGCCAATCTATTTGTTGTCCTTTAATTTGACCTTTATGTTTTTTTATGAACTTAAAGCCTTCAATAGGAGTTTTTCGTTTTACCCTGTAGTCGTTAACACTCCACACAATATATATTCAGGCAAAAATCTGCACTTTAGTCTCTCCATACTTAGCCAGTGCTATTCAGTCGATCGGGATTCAGTTCATAATAGTGCTATATGCACGTGTTCTTCTTCAGGTCCGTATTTGAAAACATTTATTTCCTTATTTCATTCTCGTTTTGGATCATTCTCATACTTAGTTCTTTGCATTACCCTTGGCATTGTAATTCTAACTCCTGCCCAGTCGTACACTGACCATGACTAGCCGACCAAGTGTTTAACTTGTCCCTAAATTTCCATAAGATGTTTATTGCAGATTCACTGGTCGGATAAGGACGTGAATGTTCATTTTCTGGTTCAAAGTATAGTTCTGGTTCAGTTAGTCGTCGTTTAGGAGCGCAGATGCTACCTCTAGTCTTCACAAAATGAGTGCCACTCAAGGCCTAGGATACTAACGTATACGTAGTTACTGATTTCAGTTAACCAACTTGATTGTAATATCCAATTTTGGTTAATAAACATCCACAGCATTGAGTTCTCTTGTTTTGTATTTTTATGCTAATAAATAAAAGGTGCTAGGATTGAAGCTTCAACAACTAGTTCAGAACACCAAAAATGTCACTTCGTCCTTTTTATTAACATTTAGAGGTTATGTAGAAGACCTTATGGGAAACTGAAACGTTATCGATAGGATGGTAAATAGTATTCCACCGGGAGTGTTCACAGCATTTCCGGGTAGAGTACATAAACACATTGACAAGCTCTTTTCTGAACTCCGACTATACACTAGTACGCGCCACACATCTTGTGTTTTAGAGGTTAAAACATCCATCCTAAACGGATTGATGTAAATTTGCATCACTTACCACCACATTACTTTGGTTAGTGACTGCCAATCCACCCAAAGAGGTAAAGATCCGTAAGAATTTCGAAGTTGCTCAGGCATTTAGATTCAACCGACATTTCAGGTTAGTTTGAAGAATAAAAGTGAATTTCTGGTTAGGAGGTTGTTTGAGTTGCTTTGGATGATTTGGCAGTCTGGATATTCAATAGTCTTGGGATAAGGCGATTATCGTACCATCTCTGAAGATAAATATACTATAATTATCGACTTTGAGTCTGCTTCCAATAAGATTTTTTCGAACCATATTTTCCAATATTTAAACTTTCTTACCATTGTTGATACTATTATTCCGGTTTTGATATTCTTCGTGTCAAGTCCATTTAACTTTACCGATGTTATGTTTCGGCTTGAACCGACACACATTTTTGCTAGATCCTACGTTGGTTCTGACTTACCAACTTTGTGAGCACACCAGTGTGTTTTAATGGGATTCTAGAAATTCACTTACTGTAACTATTGGCTAAAAGTCATTGCCTTGATCACTTTTATAGAGGAATCTGAATACACCACGTGATCACATCATGATAGGAAGTCAATAGACAAGCGCTCTAAGTAGTGCTGTCCGAATGCGTCGTCATGAAAAATAAACCATATCGTCACATTCCTGTAGTCGCAGGTAGAGTTGTTCCTATTCGTTTGGTAGCCATAAGTTCGACAAGTCAAAATACAATAGACTTTTTTTGTTTGTTGAGGATTGCGAGAGATTTCACATATATACACGCTATGCTGTGCTGTAATAGTAATTTGTAAAATGTATTGGCTGATTTTTATTGTAGCTTTCTTGCTCGTTTGATTACTGGTATTCTTATGTTCCATACTGGCTGGATTGATGGTTCAGGATCACGTTCAAATCCGGTAGGTTTTCAGGAACTCATTGTAGTTAATCTGTTAATTTAGTCAACTGACAGTTTTCGTTGCAACATAGAAGTAAAGAAATTATGACAATTTTAAGTGGTACCATCTGTAATGGTATTTGTCAAGTATAACTAAGCGTTATGGATAGTTATATTTCGCCTTAATTTGATGGTAAACCATATTTTAGATTGTTCTCGTGCTTTGAATTCTCTTCTACCAACTCGGATTATCTCATTGGAAACCATTTTTACAGATGTTCATGTACATCTGGTCAACACGACATTCATTTATTGTCTTTGTATGTAAGGGACAGAAATATATCAGGAAACCTTAATTGTTGTACTCTAGAGTTGAAAAGACTTTCAGCATTTCAAGGCGAGGAAGGGAAGCAGGGCCTGATAGATTAACTCCTGGGATTTTCAAGGGTTGGGGTCTATTTTTGGCAGTTGTATTGACTAAGATCTGAGCTAGAATCTGGGGACTGGACGTAATCCCATCTGACTGGTCTCGACCACTGATCGCTTCAGTCTATAGAAAGGGACAACAATCCTCTTGTGACAATCACATAGATCAATTTGACTAACATAACGTCTAAAATATCAACCTCAATAGTACTTTGACGTCTAACTAGAGCTTGTAACGAGTAAACCTGTGAAAACCCGGTTAGTTATAGACCAAATATTCACCCTCCAGGATGTTCTGAAACAGCTATATTTCCGACGTCCGACAACAGTTGCATTCCTTGGCCTTAAGGCGACGTCCGGCTCTGTTGATCGTGAGGTTCTGTTTCAGTATCTCACTGAAAGATATACCAAAGAAGTACATTAACTTTGTACAGGCTCTTGATTTAAACACTATTGGTCGAGTCAGAGCTTATGAGAAACTGTTATCGGAATCGATGACTTAAATTAGTGTTCGTTAGAGTTGTCTGATTTTCTTACTTCTAATTAACTTTGTCAAAGACATGGTTCTGCAGATAACACTTTCATCGTCTGACTTTCCAGGGATTGGTCTTCTACCAGAAGATTCACTTGTTGACTTAAAATGTGCAGATGGTATTGTTCTGTTTGTCAATGATGCTGGCGAAATCCAAAGTCTTCTGGCTACCTTAATTAGCAATGGAAGCATATTTGGGATGCGATTCTTTCCCTTCCAATGCAAAATGTTGCTTCATGACTGACCTGGGTCAGCACCTAAATCAATGATAGAGAGTAATGTAGTTGAACTCCGCCTGTAGCTCTTCTAGAGTTACTGCCGGTCCCAAGCCCGGGTAAAGGAGGAGGGTTGGGCATGGGGTTAGCGTCCCCATCCCGTAGAAAACTAACTCGCTAAAAAAACGCTTACCAGAAAAAATAATTCAAACCATTTTAACTCTGCCCTGAGAGTTAGAAGGTCTTCATTTAGAAGAATTATGACGCTTCATGGTGAAAGCCGAATTCCTTCGGAAGCCACGAGGCCGATGCCCCTTCTAACAACCAGAGCAAAAATTTTTATAGGTACATGGAACGTTAGAACAATGTGGGAAACCGGGAAGACCAGCCAAATAGCAACGGAAATGAGGAGATACAACTTGGCAGTACTGGGAATCAGCGAAACCCACTGGACCCAAGTTGGACAGAAAAGGCTAGCTACGGGAGAGATACTGCTATACTCCGGTCACGAAGAGGAAAATGCTCCACACACACAGGGAGTTGCTCTTATGCTGTCCAAAGTAGCACGAAATGCACTTGTAGGATGGGAATCCCACGGATCCAGAATCATCAAAGCATCATTCAAAACAAAGAAGGAGGGGATCTTAATGAATATTATCCAATGTTATGCACCCACCAATGATAGCAACGACGACATTAAAGATCAATTCTACGAGCGGCTGCAGTCAATCATAGAGAAATGCTCAAGAAAGGACCTCACCATTCTGATGGGAGATCTAAATGCCAAGGTCGGAATAGACAACACTGGATATGAAGATATTATGGGACGACATGGACTGGGAGAGAGGAACGAAAATGGAGAAAGATTTGCAAATTTGTGTGCATTCAACAAATTAGTCATAGGAGGCACAATATTTCCACACAAACGTATACACAAGGCTACATGGATCTCACCGGACCACACTACAGAGAACCAGATAGACCATATTTGCATAAAAAAAAATTCCGAAGGACAATGGAAGATGTGAGAACCAGGAGAGGAGCTGACGTAGCTTCAGATCACCACCTAGTTGTAGCCAATTTAAAACTGAAGCTAAAAAAGAACTGGACAAGTGGACAAACAGCAATACAAAGGTTCAATACAGCCTTCCTTCGAGATACTGACAAACTCAATGAATTCAAGATAGCTCTCAACAACAGATTCCAAGCCTTTCAAGATCTACTGAAGGAAGAAGAAACTACCATGGAGGACAACTGGAAAGGCATCAAAGAAACATTGACTTCAACGTGTCAAGAGGTTCTGGGCCTAAAGAAACACCATCATAAGGAATGGATCTCTATAGAAACACTGGACAAGATCAAAGAAAGGAAGAACAAGAAGACAGCAATTAACAACAGCCGAACACGAGCAGAGAAAGTCCAAGCACAAGCTGAATACATAGAAGCAAACAAGCAAGTGAAGAGGAGCATTAGAGCCGACAGGAAGAAATACGTGGAAGAATTAGCAACGACGGCAGAAAAAGCTGCTAGAGAAGGAAATATGAAACAGCTCTACGATACAACGAAGAAACTATCAGGGAAATACAGTAAACCAGAGAGGCCGGTCAAAGACAAAGAAGGCAAGCCAATCACTGAAATTCAACGACAGCAAAACAGATGGGTAGAATACTTCGAGGAACTCCTGTATAGGCCAGCTCCAATGAATCCACCGAACATCGAAGCAGCATACACAGATCTTCCTATAGATGTCAATCCACCAACGACGGAAGAAATTAGAATGGCCGTCAGACAAATCAAGAACGGGAAAGCAGCAGGACCCGACAACATACCAGCTGAAGCACTGAAATCAGACGTCGAAGTAACCACAAGCATGCTTTACCCTCTATTCAAAAAGATTTGGGAGGAGGAACAAGTGCCAATGGACTGGAAAGAAGGACACCTCATCAAGATTCCAAAGAAAGGAGATCTGAGCAAATGTGAAAACTACAGAGGCATTACACTACTGTCAATACCAGGGAAAGTCTTCAACAGGGTGTTGCTGAACCGGATGAAGGATGCAGTAGATGCCCAACTTCGAGATCAACAAGCTGGATTCCGAAAGGATCGGTCGTGCACAGACCAAATTGCAACACTACGGATCATCGTCGAACAATCAGTTGAGTGGAACTCGTCACTATACATCAACTTCATTGATTATGAAAAGGCATTCGACAGTGTAGATAGGAGGACATTATGGAAACTTCTTCGACACTACGGAGTTCCTGAGAAGATTGTCAATATTATCCGGAACTCATACGACGGACTACAGTGCAAAGTAGTGCATGGAGGACAGCTGACAGATGCATTCCAAGTAAGGACCGGAGTCAGACAAGGCTGTTTACTCTCTCCATTCCTCTTTCTTCTGGTGGTCGACTGGATTATGAAGACCTCGACATCTGAAGGAAAACACGGAATACAATGGACAGCTCAGAACCAATTAGACGATCTGGACTTCGCAGATGACCTAGCCCTCCTATCACGTACACGTGAACAGATTCAGATAAAGACAGCCAATGTAGCAGCAGTCTCTGCATCAGTAGGCCTCAGCATACACAAAGGGAAAACCAAGGTCCTCAAATTCAAAGCGGAGAACAGCAATCCAATCACCCTTGATGGCGAAACTCTGGAAGATGTAGAATCCTTCACATATCTGGGAAGCATCGTCGATAGACATGGAGGTTCAGATGCAGACGTAAAGGCGAGGATTGGCAAAGCAAGGGTCGCATTCCTACAATTGAAGAACATATGGAACTCAAGACAACTTTCAACCAATATCAAAGTAAGAATCTTCAATACGAACGTCAAGGCAGTTCTACTGTATGGAGCTGAAACTTGGAGAACTACAACAACCACAATCAAGAAAGTACAAGTATTTATAAATAGCTGTCTACGCAAGATACTCAACATCCATTGGCCGGATACCATCAGCAATAGCCTTCTGTGGGAGAGAACAAACCAACTACCAGCTGAAGAAGAAATTAGGAAAAGACGATGGAAATGGATAGGACATACATTACGCAAATCGTCAAACTGCATCACGAGGCAAGCTCTAACTTGGAATCCTGAAGGGAAGCGGAAAAGAGGAAGGCCAAAGAACACATTACGTCGGATAATAGAAGCAGATATGAAAAGGATGAATTACAACTGGAAGGAGTTGGAAAGGATTGCCCAGGACAGGGTTGGATGGAGAATGCTGGTGAGCGACCTATGCTCCTTCACGAGGAGTAACAGGTGTAAGTAAGTAAGTAATGTAGTTGAGCGTGTCTACTGCTTTACTTATCTTGTTGGTCTTATCAGTCCTGATGGTCTGGTGTCCGACGAAATCTCGACACGGATTCAGAAAGCTCGATTGGCTTTTCTCAAATTGCGTCGCTTGCGGCATAAGGAAGATATCCGTCTGTTGACCAAAGTGCGAGTTTACTGCACAGCAGTCCGATCCATCCTACTTTCTGAGTGTAAAACATGGCCATTAAGAATAGTGGGTGTTCTTATTTTGTTTATTTATTTGAACATATAAATGTTGGTACAAGGGGTTACCAAATGCATATGCACCACACAATAACAATGAGAATGTTCAGGGTTTTGTCAATTTTGTAAAAGTACTTTGCACTTCGAGAGTGCAAAGCACAAGCCATATCTACGGACACTAATTGCCTACTAATTGAGTGCGAATTGCATGGCTTGGGTTCCTCAAGGAATAACAGGTGTAAGTAAGTTTACCGTAAAGAAAACATCAAATTAACCGAATCTCTATGAATCATTTCATCCTACAATAATTATTTGCTTTTGTTCTCTAAAATTTATTATTTTAGGGGGTCAGTTGTGGGAATTCATCAATATCTAATAAACAGAATGTGCCCGTCAGTTTATTGGATCAGTTACTTACACAAACAGGTTTCAAAACCATAGGAACGGATTCAGTATCATTCGGAAGTATATTTAACTGCACTGTAATTTCTGGCCAGTCTCGTGCTTATTTAATGGCACTTCTTCACTTCGCTACGTATTTCTTGAGATTCATGTGCTTGATTCACACACAGGAATGCCTCCCAGAACTTGGACCAGCTGATCTGTTTGAATTAGAACAACAGAAACGGCGGGTAGGTGGTGATCACATTAATTTTTAGAGTTGATACTTTTATGCCGTCCACTAGGGTAGGTTATCGCTCTTTATCAACTTTACACTTGTTTTCCTTATGTGATCCTCAGTTCCTCGAAAAAATTATAGACCTTACCGATGCATTTAAGTTGTATTTAGTAAATAATAACTATCATAATTATTACTTAAGGGTTTAGCCTTATGACATGGGTTGATTATTAATTTAGTGTAATGTAGGTAAACATACATTGGATATCGAGACTAAATGGTTATTAAATAGATTTATGGCAAATTTAACAATTATCACTTCATTTTGAATTGCCAGACCCTCTGGATTACTGTGCTCCTTTTAGGTCTTAATGTTTTCAGTTTAGTCACACATAGATCTATTCTTTGTGATTCGAAGAGCTTTATTGAACTTCGTATTATAGTGTATCCTTTTGTTTAATAAAACTGTCGAATAGTATTGCAAGCGTAACCAACGACGAGGAATGCGAATTAATAAGTGATCCTAAATAAATAAGTTTATAAGATAGTGAAGGTTTATGGTAATTGTATTACCACTAGTGTCTTCTTTGACCTTTTTCTTTCTAGCTTACAAATTGCCAATTTGTTCGATGTTAATGTTCCCGTATCAAAAAAGCTTGTAGATTTCAAAGATAGCCTCTGTAACTTGTTTGATGACTTTGTTCTGCTTTATAATTATATTCATTCACGTTTGATGAGGGTGGAGGATACCGCTTAGAACAATGATCAAAGTCTATCATACTACATTTTCATACTCAGTTGAACTGAATTAATCAAGAATGTGCATCTCTAGATTATTTATCGTACTGACGTTTGGTGATGGTTATATGCATAACTAGCTTTATGCTGTTTTTCACTTGAAATTGTGGTACACTTCTTGTAAAATTATCCATATACCATGAAGGAGGTTAAAGAATATTCAGACTAGAGTGTACGACGTCAGTCTGCGTAACTTACTGGAAAAGATGTCTCTTAAGTAGCCTAAAATGTTTATAACGTACTGCTGTATGGATACAAATATCTTGGTATTTTGTTGCCTTAAGTGCAATATATGAATAACAACAATCAGGCAAATAATTGTCACTTGTTGACAATTCAGCAATCACACACAGATGTGTCAACCCATTATAAAATATATATATATATATCTACTGCTTGAGAGAGCTAATAGATACTACAACCGGAATGAAATGATATTTGAATATATGACCCACTAGTTGTAGGCTAACCCTCTAAAGTTATGAATCACGATTTCACAGAAATGCATGTTATATGGTGAAAATGGAGAAATGTTTTGATAATGCGGAAAGCAGGAATTATCAATATGGATTTATTTCAGTATTGCAATCCCCCCTTCCCAAAATTGTCTAGTGTGCTATTAATGTTTTTCTGTTGACTGTATATGGACCCGATTCCATACTAGTTCATATTGATTCTTCAAGTGTTTGTACTCTTCACTTATTTTGTACTTTTGTTAATACCTTTCAAATTGTGGTCGTCTCATACGTTGTAAATTCGAATATTAGGTTGATCGTGAAGATCAAGACAGTTCTTTATATACTTTGATGTTCAATGTTGATATAGTCGTGCCTACGTGGTAATTTTTTTGAATACAACGCTTGCATGTAAATCTGTTTTTGATAACAATAGGGCCTGTTATTTTAGGATTTAGACAACGAACGGCTCGTTGAAAATAAAAACTTATCTTTACTTTTAAAAGACTCGTCTAGGTGCTAAATCACGTCGTAAATCTGGATCGGCAACCAGTAGTAACTCAACTGGTCACAGTGGTGATGCACATGATTCTGGTATCAGTTCCCAGGAAGATTTGACTTCTGCATTTTATTCAGCGAGCACTGGATCATCTCCTACACACGTTTCTGGTATGGCGTTGTGTATGACGCATCGACTAACTCGTGACCAATGTCGAATGGCTGAAGTAGCTGCTCACTTTATGGTTACTCGAGAGGCTGCTGCAGCAGCAGCGGCGGCAGCAGCGTCCGGTCCAATTAATTCTCAAACTTCTGTTAGCACAACACGGTAAGTTTACATTGTGTGAGTTGTTTTTTCTATTGTGTCGAGTAAAATCGATGTTTATTTGCATGTAGTTTCAATCCAGTTGTTTGAAACTACGTGCTTCCATTTTTCATGTGTTGTAGTTTATTCAGGTTCATTTTGCCTCAGTTTTCATTGAAGAACGTCCGATATGATATGAGTGACCATACGAAAACTATTAAAAATTTCAGTGGATTCTTACTATCCCGATCATACAGTTCTACTGATTTCATATCGTTGATACCTCAATAGTTTAAACTCTCTCTCTCTCTTATAAGTACTTGAAAATTCTCTCATTGAAGATTACCACATGATTGACTATCTGGACTGATTTTCGAAATTCATGTATTTTTTGATAACAATTCATTTATTATTCATTCAGTTAGTTATAGGCAAGGTAGAACTGACCATTCATGTGCTACACCACATCATAGCGAGATGAAATTATCAAGGTTAGTGAAAAAGTAGTAGAAGTAGCAACAGGGTTAGTGGTAGTAGAGAATATCAGGCATAAAAGATATAATTTGAGGAGAAAGTAAATTTGCGGAATAAAGCATACAAGGTAATTTTAAACATGACTGTAAGGAAAATGGAGAGTAAATGTATCTACACTATTGCAACCAATTCTAAGCCATGTCACTCAATGTCTCCAATCATTAGTTGTAATAATCTTATTGACCCCTAACAGTCTGGGCCTACCAACACGGCTCAGTCCAACAGTCAATATCTTTATGGACTGATGCTACGTCTTGGTTTGGTAGCATTCAGCTTTCCTCCAACTTACTTTTAAATCAGCAATCATCGCTTGTCGAGGTAGGCGATGATTGGATATGTATTCTTTAGTCAAAGCTTATCTTACATCGTAAATGCTTTCCGAGATTTTGTCAGACACTTACCTACTAGGACTAGTGAGACTTCCAAGATATGTGAAGTCATCGGTGCGTTAACTAATTCTTTCTATACCATCAGTTAAAGTGTTAGTATAAGTCAGTCGTGAAGCGACATCTTGCATTCGGAGAGAGAGATTCATCCTAAACATTCTTTGTCATTCAAAACGATCAGAAGACTCATATAAGTGTCTTCATCAAACAGAATTATGTCATCTGCATATCCCATGTTCATAGATAAAATTCATTGTTTGATTATTTTTGAATCGTACATATGCTGTTTACGTGTTGTTTATCGTCACCTTTATATATTCTATAATATTATTGTTTTTCATTTTAATCGTCCGATAATTGCAGTTCAACTGACACGTCATCGGGATTAGTAGACGGTAGCAGTGCTGCTAATAAACCATGTCCATCTAATAACTCACCTCGTTCTTATCGATCTCGGTATACTGAAGTTCCTTTGCTGATAGAGTGAGTAAATCATCATTTCCTGAAGTTTTTCTTTAAAAAAATAACAATTCTTATCTGTGAATCCGATCATAAATTCAGAGTATCGACAGATGTTTTCGCTGCATTTGTTTCACTAAGTAATTATTGTTCATCATAATGAATGATTTCTATTTTACTCCTTTGGTTGCTATTATCTAGGTAGCTATGTAATTTCTTTGACATATATATCTCTCTAGACACTTCGTTCATACAATACTTTTTGCTATCCAAATGAATTCTAATGAAATTGTCAACCTTCCTAAAATAGATTGAGATCATAGTATACTACGAATTTTCCGCCGCTTTGAGGTCATATATTTTCAGGTTACTTTACCATTGAGGTACATAATATCCCTCTTAAAATTAATCAGCCCATCATTAGTCATAAGCAGAATAAAACCTGGAATAAATGTTCAGGTCGCCACATTACTATTGTCACAGCGAAATGGGATTGTCAATACAAATTGAATAAAAAAATGTTCATGGCCTTTTTGGTTATCCTCGTGTAATAAATAATTATTTGGAATTCAGATAATCCATTCCTATGCATACTGCTAATATTGCAGACTAATACACCAATTATACTCCTCACGAAACTTAAAATTCCATGTTTTTATCTTTGAAGAAGTTGAGATTACTCATCATAGATGGGTTCAAAATGTAAATGTCGTCGTTCTATACTCCACTGTTTTTCAGTGAAACATAAATCTTTTACGGAGGAAACTATTTTGAATCAACCAATTCATCAACTATTTAAAAAAAACTACATTGGTTAGCTTCACTTCTTTAAGCATAATTAAACGCTGAGGTTGTTTACAGTTTCCAGTCTGAAATTTAATGACCATCAGTGCCTAAGCATAATATGATATTATTTGCTGTATATATATTTACAGTTTTGTTAGAATTTGGCCTTTTGTTTATAACATGTGATGTAGATCATATGTTTTATTTGTTTGTTTTTATCTATTGATTGATTTTTTCGTCCGCGTTTTAAGTATTTTTTTTTTGTTTTTCATTGCTTGTTTACTTTTTTAGAAAATTTTTTGATGGTGATGAAGAGTTGTGTAGTTGTTTACCGATTGAAGTTATTCCGGGCTCAGGTAATCATCCTAGTTCCTTGACGTTACCACTAGGAAGGAGCAGCAGTCCAACTTCACCGTGTAATACGTTAGATAATTTTAAAACTCATTGTTTACCAATCTATCCACAGTTTGCAGACCGTTCATCAAAACATTTGTGTTCACCGCAGTCACGCGATCACGAGGTTCCATTTTCATCCTTATCAAGAGTAGGGGATGGATCTAATGTCTTCAATATTGATAATATGTCACCATCGTCATCGATTTATCATACCGAAGAAGAAATACCACATGCTGTCAATCCAGTTCATCATTCTCCATTGCCAACACTTGCAAATCATTCACTAATCTCTGGTACTGTCACTGATATATACCATAGTGGTCATGTGTTACAAGCAACTGTTGAACACCCTGAAAGTTTCAAATCACGCTTAGAAGAAAATTTACTTCAGTGGATTACTTATGGCCCAGCTATTATTAACGATTTAAATGACTTATCAGTCTATAGTAATAACTCCAACAATAATACTAGACCAGAGGAATCATTATTATCGTCCACCCAATTGAATCCATCAATTAAATCTAGTCTTTCATATCCGAAATCAAGAGATTGTCAACTGAAACCACTTAAATGGTCTGCTACAAGTTTATTGATTAATTGCGATGCTAAGAGTGTCGAGGTAAGATTAGGAGGGATTTTTTGTAGTTTTAATCTTCTTTCCAAAAATTGTTTTAATTCCGAGATTTGGTGCAATATTTCTTAATAATAGACGATCAGGAGATTCTTCTAATGCGGAGCGCGATCTATGTGAACTAAACAGACCAGACAACTGCAATACATAACTACGTACTTAGACCTGTTGCCCTTCTTGGAGCATAGGCCGCCGACTATAGATCTCCAATAAACTATCCTGGGCTCTTCTTTTCAGTTGTTGCCTAATGGTATTCATGATCTTGATGTCTATCTCTAGTTTCTGGGGCTGTGTTATTTGGTCTATCTCTTTACATTTTCCCTTGAGAACTGCATGTTATGGTTTGCCTTGTGATACAGTTTGATGGTTTTCGTCAAGTTTGTTTTATCCATTTCCAGCGTCTTTTCATAGTTTCCTCTTCAGCTGGTATCTGGTTTGTTCTCTAACACAGTAGGTTGTTGCTGATGGTATCTGACCAACATATATGGAGTATCTTGCGTAGAATGCTACTTATAAATATTTGTACCTCTTAGATGATAATTGTAATTATTCTCCACGTTTCAGCTCGTAGAGTTGCACTCTCTTGACGTTAGTATTGAAGATTTTGGCTTCGATATTGATTGACAGTCGTTTTGAGTTCCATATCTCCAGTTGTAGAAATCCTGCCCTTGCTTCACCAGTCCATGTTTTTACAACTGCATCAGATAATCCTTGTTTACCAATGATACTTCTCGGGTACGTAAAGGATTCCACTTCTTCTAGGGCTTCTCCGTCAAGAGGAATTTGTTTGTGCTCTTTGTGTTGTATTTCTAGATATTTTTTCCCTCGTGAATTTCGAAATCTACTGCTCCAGAAGTTGTTGCTGTATTAGCTGTCTTGGCCTGTATTTATTACGGTGCATGAGATAGAGGGGATAATACATCCAAATCTTTTAGGTGAATCCAAGCCGTTCACCGTATTTCATGCCTCCTCTGAAATGTGGAGGTCGTCATAATGCAATCAACCAGCAGAAGAAAAAGAAATGGCGAGAGTAAGCAGCCTTGTCTGACTTCAGTCTCCACTTGGAATGTATCTGTAATTTGTCTTCCATGCACAACTTTACAATTCAGTCCGTCGTGAGGGTTCCGTATGATAGTGGAGATATTCTTGGGCACTTTGTATTGTGAAAGAAGATTCCATAGGTTTTCGAATCCTATACCATAATCAGGGAATTTGATGTATAATGATGAGTACTATTCTGTTGATTGCTAGTAATGATTTGCAGTGTCTCGATTTTATTGACACACAATCGATCCTTATGGAAACTAGTTTGTTGATCTTGAAGTTGAGCATGTGCTGAATCTTTCATTCGGTTTAGAAATGTTGTTGAAAACTTCGCCAGATACTGAAAGCATTTTGATCCCTTTTTAATCCCTTCCTTTCTTTATTATCATGATGAGTTATCCCTCTTTACGCTCTGCTTGTACTTGTTATTCCTCCCAAGTTTCTCTGGAGAGAGGATGGAGTATTTTTGCAGTTGCTCGTGTATCAGAATTTAATGGTTCGACCATTATGCTTGCTGGTCCTCCTTTTTTGATGTTCCTGATTTGTTTAATAGCCTTGCTGATTTCTATGGTGGTAGGGTGTCATTTATTGGTGGAAGTCCATGTGTCATATTTCAATATCATATGTGTTTAGTGACGCTGGTCTATTCAAGAGTTCTTCAAAATGTTCTACCCACTCTGTTCCACTGTTCTTCAACCTCAGTGATTGGTACTCCTTCTTTGTTTTTGACTGGTTGCTCTGATCTACTATATTTCTTTGTAAGTGTCCTGGTGGTTGTATTATGTAGTTCTTTCATATTTCTTTATCCTGCATCTTGTCCTACTTTGATTGCCAGGTTTTCTACGTATTTTCATTTGTCTGTTATCATGCTCTTTACTCACTTGTTTGCTTCCATACATTCAGACCATAACTTGGCCTTCTCTACCTTCGTTCCTCTATTGTTGACTGCTGTTTTCCTACCTTTTTGTTCTTGAATCTTATCCAGAATATCTATAGAGATTAGTTTCTTATTCTGGTGTTTGTTGTTTCCAGCACATGGGATAATGAAGTTATTGCTTGATTAATCCTTTTCTAGTTGATCTCCATGGGAGTTTCCTCTTCTAGTAGGTCTTGAGGTCTTGTGAGACTTGAAACTTGTTGCTGAGAGCTATGTTGAACTAGCCGAAACTGTTAACATCTTGATGAAAGTCTGTACAAAACTTTTGTCACACTGCTTCGTTTTTAGCTTGACCACCACCAGATAGTGATCTGAAGCTACGCCTCCTTTCTTTGTTCTTACATCCCCCATGTTCCTTCCGGATTATTTTAATAAGGCGTACGTAGTCGACCTGATATTCTTCAATGTCGTCTGCTGAAACCCATGTAGCTCTGTGTATATGTTCACAGGGGGGAGATAGTACTATTTATAACCATATTGCTTAAAGCACATAGATTTGTTTGTCTCACCATTCTCGTTCCTTTCTCCTGGTCCATGTCATTTCTGATGTGTTCACACTCAATGTTGTCCATTCTAACCTTGGTGTATAGGTCTCCTATCAGGATGTTAGGATCCTTTCCTAGGCACTTCTCGACTGCAGCATCTCATAAAACTGATCTTAATCTTCTTCGTTGCTATTATTGGTGGGTGCGTATTACCATATGACTTTGGTTTTAATTCTCTCTTCTGTTTTGAAGGATTTTTCGATGCACCTGGAGTCGTGAATTTTTTACCCCATGAGAGATTTTTGTTCGCCTTTAAACACCAGTGTGGGGGGCATTTTCTTCGTGATTAGAATATGATAATAGGTCTTCCGAAGTTAGTCTCTCTTGTCCAGATTGTGTTTAGTGGGTTTCACCCATTCCCAGTATTTCTAGGTTGTAACTTCTCATTTCCGGCACACAAACTTATACAAGGTTATTAAGTTGCATTTAATCACATGTCAGGTAGACTGTAGATTAATCCACGTCAATTATGTCTCTCCATCCAGTAGAACATCGTTAAACTGCTCTTTCTTTTGAGTACTCTGTGTGTAGTAACTTAAAAAAGTCAATTTATAGCATACACAATTCAAATTATCCGATTTTTATCTACTGTTGCCTTTTTATTCACAAACATTATAAACATTGCTAGCTTCAAAATGCCACATGTTTGATTCCGTAATATTGTATATGACAATTCTTAGATTGGTCATGAATACCGTTAAGAGTGGTATAAAAGTTGAATCGGAAGTTAAAATTTAAGTCAATGATAGTGGAATAAACACTTATATTCTGCTAGATTCGTGTTGGATGTTAAAACCTCCCGACCACCCACATAACCGAAGATTCATTCTTACTGTGCTTTAAAAAGAAACGTCGTTTGGATAATTGGTATAAGTAATTAGAATAGAAAGCTTTAAAGACATGATTTATAGGTTTATTGAATAAGACTAGAGATTCCATCGTTTAATTGAGAATTTCAAGCGATGTTAGATTGTTTTGGGTACAATATAAAGCCTAATTGTTTAGTTATTTTCCAACTAGTCCTTTACAAAATTGTAATGAAGTGCTCAGTTTATTGTATGCAATATTTTTTATTGCCTTTTACAATGTATATAGCTCAAAGCTTAGCGTTAGTTTACTGAACTTTAATTTGTTTCAAAAGTATTAATGATAAATCTATTACGTAGAAGATACAACAAGTCTACTTTACAAAATGATTTGCATTCACCTCAATATTTCTTACAGATGTAAATAAATAATATATTTGTAATATCCCAATGAGTAGAAAATTAGATTTTCTGACGTTTCGTGACTTAGTGTAAGTCACTTCTTCAGAGAATAAATAACCAAATTAAAATTAATCCAAGTTTAAATAGTACAACGGAACAATAAAAATAATATTTGATCAATCAAAAACAGGTCTGAACAAGTTAATAATTTCTTACAGATGTTCAAATATTTTGTATACTACAGAGTAAATGCGGCAATGAAGCCGTAAAATTTCATCAAACAGGATAGTTGGGAGGTGTGCTTTGCTGACTAAAACAGAATGATTTGGAATAAGACTAAGACAGTTGATAAACTCATCAATCGTTGTTTTAAGTCATGTTCGAAGTTGCAGACGTCCTACTCCATATCTATACACCATAATCATAATAATAGAGAACCTTAAATGACATGACTGAAATTCATTTTTCTAGCACGATTATCCTCATCATCACATTTTTCCTAATTATTGAGTTTTAGCAGTCATTTTTTGTACATTCCATTCTCATTTCAATGATATCATTTTACTTGTACATAGTTCTTAATTATTTTTGTTTTCATTTATTCAACTTATGTATTGTATATTTTGTTAATTTCTCACTATGCTGATGTGAAGTATGGTAAATTGTTCTAATATATATGTTTAAAACTGACTGTATACAAGACAGTGATCACTTCTCTCTACATTATTAACAATATGTTACACGTATTAGCTTTGATCATTTATTTATTATAAGAATCACCCACTTTTAATTTTTAGAATAAATAAATAAATTAAGCCTAAACCTTATAAATAACTGTGTACATAATGGATTGAAATGATTGGCAATAGTCTTTTAAACTGGCTCATATTATTACTGTTGTTTTAATTCATTTTAAATATTATATTACCACGGTGATTTAATATGAATGAATAAACGAATACATTTTATTTGTTATCAGGTCAAATTGAATTAATGTTATGTAAGCTGTTAGACCCTCTATATATGGCTTATTTTATTGAATTTTTAATGGAAATTTTGTTTAAAATTCAATGAAACTGTTGTATTTAGTAGTAGTTGATACGTCCGATATGGTATTCAAGACCGATTAGTTTGTGTGTATTTTCATGTTTTAAAATTATTTAAATAGTTAACATTTTTGTAGTTGGCCTTTAGAATAAGTGATATAATTTTTAGAGTATCTCTTTTTTATGTAGGGCATATAAAAGTTAGAGAACTACTGTTAGTCTATTTGTTCTAATAAATCAAATCTGTCATGCAATCTACCATCGTTTATTATAGTCGTTATATGGACATCAATAGTTGGTTAGTGTATCAATACACTAATAAACTGGATAATTTTGTGATCGATTTTGTTAATGAATTGTGATTTATGGAACAGTAATCATGAAGAAATACACATTGTAAAATGCTTTTGCATTGGATCTCATTTATCTATAGCATCAATCAAACCTGTTTTTAACCTCTAACTGCTAAATATACATATGTATTCCTGATAACTAGTTATTTGTGTGTCTAGGACATCTTTCCGTATTTTAAGAAAATAAGTACCACTTATTGACAAAAGTGAACGAATACTAAGTCATCTACGCAGAGATTTTAGGCATGTTAGTTCTATGTTTTGCACTTGTTAAAACTTTACTATTACTAGTCTGTTTCAGTATTTCTTAAGATTAAGTCTAGAAGGTTTGGTAGGTTGGGTCTCTCCTAATAACATAATATGAATTGCGAAATGTTTTACCAATCCACTACTTACTGTAGGTAATTGAATGCTTTCTAAAGGGCGGGTATAATGCATATATATATATATAGTACTTGATTATGGATTCCTTCAGTGTCGCTTGCATCTAGCAAACCTGCGTTCACTGTTTTGAAGTCAGATTTAAGACTGTTGACAAGATAGACGAGTTGATGAAGCAGCAGCAAATCTGTATTATTTAGGGTAGTTAGGCCAGTTAGTAACACAAGCTAATTATTATCAACCTTGCAATGTAAAACTGGTTAAAAAAATACAAGCTCATAAGAATAACTCCCAACTTCAGTCAATCATTTTGCTGTGTAATTTATTTTAGTAAGATTTTTATTAGGTTGTAATTTCTACATTTGCAGTCACAGCTGAAAACTAATTACGTTCGCGTACATATTTTCATTCTTCATTTCAGCCTCGAACAGTTTTTTTCACCCTTCATATTTCATCTTTATCCTCATATATGTTGTTTTTGCATTGTAAACATGTTGGTATTTTTCTCCGATACTCTAGAAAATTGTGAGAATTGGAGCTTCTGTATTGTCTTGTTTCCCTGTTTATTAAGTAGAAAAAAATATGATTTTTAGGAGTTTCTTCATATTGACATAGTGTTTGAGAGTTAGTTACCATGGAATAGTTATTATGAAAGTTGTACACCTTCATTTGCTTGCGCCCACATTAGGAATAATATTTAACACTTGAATTTCATTCGCTAACTATCGATTTTGATCATTACAACCTCTGTTGACCATGATGTAATTGTAATCTATGAAATCAGTGATTTTTCTTGAATATCACCTTGTATTGCTTATGATAAAAGATGGATTAATTTTCGAAAATTTACCCAGTTTTAAAATAGACAATCTAATTGTTTTTTTTTAAAAAAATATAAAATAGGCCCTAACGCTTATTCAGTCCAAATCTACAGATTCAATTTCAAGCAAGGAATCAGATGATGCAAATCTGAAATTAAGTCATCATTGTACTATTAGCGCTGGAAGTAGTAGTGGTACACACGTTGGTCGAGATCGTGTAAAAGTGAAGTTGGATGAGACAGAACCCTTTGAACAACAATCAGTTCTAACGACACCACAGTGTAAACTTGGGTCATGTATTACTCGGCGTATTATACCAATTAAACCTGCTCCTTTGGTATTTCGTCTTATCGAACAAATCCATATGGTGTTAGATGCAACAAACTGTTCACTGATGACTCTGAAACATCTGGAGGGTAATCTGCAATTGATTTATCTTAAAAGTACAATACTGACAAATTTGTTAGTTAAAGAAGGCTCAAATACGCTTCACCGAGTTGATCGGATGACCATTGCTGCAGGGTTAGTGATACTAATTATTTTTAATATTTGCTTACTAAAATTAGTTTTCATGCATACAAGTTACGATATATAGTAGACTTTTTAGAATTTTTTTATTCACTTATTGTAACATTGAATAAATGATTAGCGACTGGAGGTTTGATTACTGCCCTGTCTACGTTTCGAGAGGTTGAGCATTTAAATTAATTTTCTCGTTGACGGTTTCCGTTAAACTCATGTATATAAACTTGTTGCAAAAAAAAGTTGAAAGGATGGCTTATATGATGATAACATAAAATGCTGTGGTCATTTTTTAAACTGGTTGTCTGAGTTGACCGGGTATTTTGAAAAACTGATTACTTATAAATAACAATACTATGTAGTATATTTGGGTTTAGGGTAACAGGGAAGTCCAGGATGCACATTTTAATGTACGTGGATCCATTAGCCGGATTTACCTGCATTAGTGTTGATGTCCACATTAAGACTCGAACCTTTTTGTTTAAAAATTCAATGCGTTGTCCATCGACTTAATTAGTCCGCTAACTTATTCAATGAATATGAATTTATTTGTATGGGTTTGGATTATTCCATTGTTATATATATATCGATTGTTGTCTGTTCTGTTCAATATATTGTTTTGTCAAGAAGCATCCAATGATGTACGTGTTTGTGGTGACATTTTGACATTAAAATCAGTGGTTCATTCCGATTTCCAAATCACGTGCATTTTGTTTTAAAGTATGCATCGTAATTCCATTTAGTTAATAATGCTGTTTTGAAATAATATGATTAGTTAATAGAGTTCATTTCCAAAATTATCAATTACGATTATGTTTAATTTTAAACAGTTAATTCAACTTATTCTATTTCACTATGTGAATTGTGAAATGTAATTCTTATATCATTAATTTAGTATCAGTATAACAACTAGTGTGAATTCATCTTACTGTTACACATAATAACAAACAAAACGATTTTAGAATATTTAGTATATGGTTAGCAGTGAAGTGCAGTATCCATGTCGCCTATTTTAGACTTCTCAGCCGACTTCACAATGTGACTGACTTTGAATCTGTCGAAACATTCAGCTGACAATTTTCAGTTACGACAAAACTCATGTTCTGGATTTATTTGCTAGCCACTATGTCGAGACAATCCTTTCAGGATGTACATATGGCAACAGACATTAATCGGTTGAAGTTCTTAAACGTCAATAACAGAAAATTAAAAAATCTCACAGTTGATAAGATAAACTTTAAAGATTTCTGTACACTAAACTCCAGTATAATTCTGCCGTTTACGTAATCCAACCTGTTAATCTATGTCAGCCATTTTGAAAATCGTTTGAAGTGATGTATACGTGTGAAAGTGCGTCAATATTTTTTTAACATTTATTATTCAGCTCACTAGTAGATTTTACGGAAGACTTCGTTGTAAGAAAACCCTAAATTTACCGGTAACCAACATATACTTGGGAATCGTACATTTGTTTCACGTTATCTATAATAAAGATGCTATTTTTAAGATATGACTTCATCTAATTTAAAACATCGTTATGAAGTGTTCGGTTGTTTTCTGAATTCCTTGTATTTCACTGCACGTTGCTTTATCTCATCTCAATGCTTGTAGCCACTAACCCTGTAGTGAAAGAGAATGCAGGTGAGAACAACCGATTATATTTAGTACAAAATTACAGAGTTACTTGATAAAATAGAATAACCATACTCTAATAGTTCATTTGCAAAATTTTCATTAATTGTTTCAGACTTCATTGTTCCTGCATTTCTATTCCCGTTCTTCCCTCCTCGATCTTCTCAACCTTCTGCTGCCAGATATTCTATTCCTGACTAGTGTTATACACTACTTATGTCAACATAAGTAACACACACTGCACTTATCTCCCTTTTAATAAGCTGTTGCCGCAGTATTTCCGATCGCCGTACCACTGTCTTCTTTGGTGTTGTTCGTGACTTGCACTCATGATGCTCTTGAAACCATCTCTGCAGTTAACTGGAATTTACATGCTTCTGCTTATCTTCTCTCCAGGTCGTGTAAACCGAGCCACGTCTCTCCGTAACACTGTACTATCCTTCCCATTTCAGAATCAGCTTTCCTGACCCTGGTCCCCCTGATATGTCACTTTCCCATACTCTACAGTTTACCAGGTCCCCACCGCAAAAGGATTCTACGTCCTTTTCTGCTGTTCCGCCTTCTTTTTGTCTGATATTTGTTCCTTTTCCATGTTCTTTATTGTCTCTCTCTCTTTTCTTAACCTTGCTACCGTCCACTTCTGTTGTTGTGGCCAGGTCTTATTATGCATTGATAGTCGTGGTTGTCTACAATACATAAACAGGAAAGGTGACTTCTTGCTTGTTCCTTGTATGGAGACACAATGCGTCAGCAAAATCAATGTTAACTCTTTCTTCCAACTTCCTCATTTAGCGGTTAACCATTCCTTTAACGTCCGGTTGTTTCTTTCTACTGCCAGACATCCTATTATTTCTATCTACAATTCAAGACAATTATTGATCGTATTTTTGTATTCGACTAAACATAGAAGTTAAGTTATTGATTTTGATAATCGTACTACACCAATTTTCACTTTGATTGTTAACTAATGTTTTCGTATACACCACTTAAAACTCGCTATTGGAGTGTATAGTAACCCATAGTTCTTGATTGAACGCTAGATTATAAAATCTTCACAGTCACTTAGTTACATTGATCATTTTTCACTGATTAATTAGATAGCATATATATATTTATAAATAGTAGCTTTTTGTCTTTTTTTGTTATTTGTAGTTGCTTGCCAGAAGATCTACCTTTATTGCTGTCCATTGCATCATCTTGTTCTGCACAAGTTGCGAATATCTTACATTCTAGTCATTTCGACTGGTTTAATTTAGGATGATGCACTTCATAATAAACTTTTTTTGGAGTAATTAGTCACAATTGATTATCACTTATTCAGTTTTCCTTCAGTATAAAATATCATTAATCAGGAATCGTTAATTTTGTAATCATGTTACGGTCATATAATTTGATTCTCTATATTGAAAACATACTCTAACATAAATGACAGACTTTTAGATGCCCATCATTTTTTTTGATTGATCATTTAATTATATCGTGTAAATTATTAAGTTCGCATTACTACTTCTTTTTTTGTTGATAGCACTCCCTTGTACAAATCCCTTTTTTCCTTTAATAATTCATTATTGTGAATTTGTCTGTTTTTGATGGAAGAATGATGTTTATATATATGTGTTTGTCTGTGCATAATTCAGATTTTCTACAGAAATTTTCAAAAATCGATTATTATCATTATTATTATTATTAAAAATCCTTTACTTGAAAACTCCAGAAATTACGAACAATTTGTTGGGAAATTTCACTGTAATAAATGTTTTGTGAAGCGGGACACGGAAAATCAAGATTCTCCGATATAAAACAGCATGCAACAATCGGATCACACTTGACGGAGAAGATTTGAAAGATGCGAAAACCTTTACATATCGGGGCAGCATCATTAGTGAATGCGGTGGACCTGATGCAGATGTGAAGGCGCGGATCGGAAAAGCAAGAGCAGCATATTTACAACTGAACAACATCTGGAACTCAAAGCAACTGTCAACCAACACCAAGGTCAGGATTTTCAATACAAATGTCAAGACAGTTCTACTGTATGGGGCGAAAACCTGGAGAACTACGAAAGCCATCATCCGTAAGATACAAGTATGTATTAACAATTGTGTACGCGAAATATTTCGGATCCGTTGGCCGGACACTATCAACAACAACCTATTTTTGGAGAAAGCAAATCATATCCTGGCGGAGGAAGAAATCAGGTAGAAGCCCTGCAAGTATATAGGACACACTGAGTAGAGCACCCAACTGCGTCACAAGACAAGCCCTCACATGGAATCCTCAAGGTCACAGGTGGAGATAGGGAATAACAAAAAAGACAATAATTCGAGAAATCGACACAGACATGAGAAAAATGAACAAAACTTGGATGGGACTAGTAAATAAATCCCATGAAATACTGAGTTGGAGGATGAAGGTCAGCAGCCCATGCTCCATTGGGAGTAACAGGCGAAAGTAAGTAACAAAAACGCGGCAAATCCGGTAACCTATACAATGCACAAAGTATTTGTCGGTAGGATTAGTAGGAATGACATTATTTTGAGGACTGGGACGTTTTACTAACGGCGTTTGAGAGTGAATTTATAAACTCCGAATAGAAATACCCTGGTACGGTTGAGGGTGGGGAGTCCGCCCTAACATGGTCGCACGTATACAGCCACTCACGGGGAAATCCTACTCACTGACACCTCGCGGCGGGGGTATTGTTTACGAAAGTGAAAGGAAAAAAGGCGAATGCTCGGCGCTTTAACCAAGTTGGTGAATATGGAGAATCCACCCAGTGGACGAAAACTGAACCTTGCGAATATAGTTCAGAAAGAGACCGAAACAAAAGAAATAAAAACTATAACCTCAAAGGATTTATTCCGGAGAATCTTTTCATGGCTCCGATACATTTACAAAAAATTTAAGGTGTCACCAAATATCCTTATCAATAGACTTATCTATTTGCTCTACTATATAAGATAAATGGAAGGTGAAGATAATAGAAAATATAGACAATCACCATTCTAAATGATGCAAGTAGACTAGCTGACCGGCTATTTTTCATCTGAAACACGGTACCTAACTTTGAACTTAATAGTGGTTTGATTCAATATAAAATTGGGAAGCCTTATTAAAAATGCTTTGAAAGTATTCAGTTGGCCATCTCTGTCCTACACTTTCAGTGAGACAGAAACTTTGTAACTGTGTTATACATCCATAAAAGCAAACGATTCTCCTTAATGATTAGATTTACCTACAAAGCATTGGTAAAATATTTATGTTAACGTAGGATGGTATTCTGAATCGATTTTAAAAACTCCGAATGCTCTGGTAAGGCGGAGGGTAAGGAGAGTCAGTTCTCTCTCTCGAAATGCTTCCACATGGTCACGCGCATACGGCCATTAACAAGGAAGTCCTACCCAATGGCTTCTCGCACCAGGGGGGTTGTTTACAAAATTGAGAGGACGAAAAAAGAATGTCCGGCGATTGGACCGAGTTGGTGGATATGGAAAGTTCAACTGGGGAGTCGGGAAACCCTGGTTCAAAACCAATGGTGCACCCGGGTTCCAGGATCCTGAAGAAACAAATGGCGTATGAACCAGTGGATGTTCACAGGCTACCATGGGACGGCATCTCCTTACGTCGCTTCACTGCTTTATTAATCAGACCTTTAAGTTGAGGGCTTGTAGTGTGCCCCCAAGAAAACAACACGCTTCGGTCTGGGCACACGAACAGTATGACAGCCCACACACAAACCAAGGGAATTATTTGGCGCGTATGTATTCGGTGCCGTTTTGTATCAATATTTGTGTTCAAATAAATAGATAATTTGAACGGATTTATGAAATCCAAAGCAACTACTGTCTTATGGTGCCTTCATATAAACCATTCTTTTCTAGTAATCAGTCTGGATGTCCAAAGAATTTGACGTAAAAACCCATGGGATTAAAAATTTGTTTTGGATACAGAACTCACCACCATACACCCTATCTAGGTAAAAAGCTTGCTAATCTCAGTGTTGCATAATACTACTAGTGAGCTTTGGATATCCTACTTATATATATATATATATATATATATATATATATATATATATATATATATATGATATAACTCAGCTTTCCATTTTGAATTAAGCACTTGACAACCGTATTATACCTGTCTGCGGTGAATACACTAGACTGTGTCTAAAGGAACACTGACGAGCTCAGCCTGGAGAGTCAGTCTCTCAATCACATTCGAGTTACCTGAACTTAGATGCTGATAAACGAGGAACAGGAAATAAACGCACGTGCCATTATGGAGTCGAGTACTGGATTTATGTACATCACAGTCGAGTAACACAGAATAGGTGACATACGTAACATAAAATTTATCATCCAGCGAGGGCTTAAGAAATAGTCGTGAATAAACAAGGACTGAGATTACAGAGAAATTAAGTACATCATGTGATGTAATCTCATTACCCTTAATATGTACATCGTCGATAATATCCGGTCATTAATCCTGATAACTAAGTACATAGGTTAAATAAAGTCTGGCCGTATCAGCCGGTAACAGTAAATCTGTTATTAGTTCCAGATAGAACTATTACCATCGGTGGCAATAAAGGATGTTAGTTTGACTAAAGTGCTACTTGGGACTAAGTTTGTTATCCAATAATGTACATGAGGAACATAAACAATCAATGGGTAGTTTTGATTTGGTAGCATTACCCATGCATCTTAAAACACCGAGAAACGATAAGACGACAACAGAGAAAACCCACATTACACATGTAAACAACCAACTCTAAACTCGCTCACGTCCAATATCCAATGTCTTTGTCACAACGTGTGCAAACCAATTGGTTTCTTTGCGTTCTCTTCTTGTTGTTTTGTTTCAGCTCCAGGTCATTGATATTGTCCAATTGGTGGTAGTCTAGCCACTTGGCTGCACTAATTCTAGTCAGTTTGGTAGTCGTTTGTGTATCATGTAGTTCGATCGAGTGCGTTCGTCTCAAGGCAGTAGGGTCTTGGGATCCAACAGCTATTGCACTGCCAGGTAGGGGGTCGGTTGGTTGCTGTGTGGAAAACAGTAAAGAGAAAAATTCCAGTGCTAAGAGAGGTTGGTTGTGTCAAAAGGTAAATAAATAAATTAATAGTTCAAACAGTATGAAGAGGTCGAAATGTACGAATAAAAGGGGAAACGGTGATGATAAGAAACGAGGTTGAAATAAGCTGAAGTGATGGTGGCAGTAGTAGGTAGATTACAAAATATGCATCAGACACATTCCAAGTGGGAGATGGCATCCCATGGGTGAGTACATGTTTGTCAAGCCTTCACTTGAAGCCGTCCACTGAGATCTGTGGGCACTCCTGCCGGCAGAACATACCAAACGGGGCAAATCTTAGTAAGTAAAAGTGGAGGTGTGACTGAGTTTTTGGTCCTGGTAGGGTCTTCGTGTAGGGATGACTTCGTGTACTTAGCACGCTGTGTACCATTGTCACGTCACTCCTTATTCCCATATAACTCAGAGAGGACTATTTTAGCTGTCGGAGTTCATCTTCGTGAGATTTCTTCCTTAACTCCATCACCCACTTCGTTGCTCGTCTCTAAGAAATTTACGCTTCTTTCGAGGAGAGGAGGTGAATGAACTTTGTGAACCTCGAGGTGAGGCCATGAGTTTGTCTTAAGCAATGTAAGAAACAACTTTGGGGTGATTGCATCAGGTTGTCTATATAAAAGTGGAGAGTCGGATTTGAAGTGTAATTAGAACTGGCGTCCAAGCTCTCTGTGGTTTCTAGTCTTGTATCGCGCTATGTGAAGATGATCGGGAAAGGCTTATTGTGGAGGACGTACGTTCTGTCCATTTCCCTAATATTGTGAGGTCTTTCGACGCCCCAGCGCACCTCCGTCCCTCCTTATGACCTCCGTCTCTTATGATCGTCAGTGTGAGCGAGGGCTGACGCGTCAATTTTGTCTAGGACGTTGTTTGTTAAAGTCAGAAAGAGTAGTGAAGTTAAGGTGATCCGCTGTGAGACTTTCGATTTCGAGACCCTCTGGCCCACAGGCATTTCATGTGCCTTGATACAGGGCATCCAGTTCTACAGGCGACTCTGGAGCCAGGATAGAAGTGAGTCATTGTGACTCGTCTTCGCGACGTTTTGGGTACTGTGTTTAAAGCTTCTTCGAATCCATAAATATTGCTTAGATTGGTACCTTCCCGCTCTGGAAGGTTCTCAAGCTGTACAGTTCTAGAAGAAGGCCAGGTGCTCAAGACTTGTCTTCTCTAAATCCGTGTCATGTCTCGCAACTTATCTTGTTTTTTAAGGCACAACAGTAAAACAGACCAGAATACAATCAAGTGTCAGTGGACCTCGATCAAAATCTCGCAACACAGGAAACTACGAAGATAGTCATGTTGACTGCGTAGCAATCTACGTTAGCTGATTAGGATCTAGTCGATGACCTCCTATTAGGATTAAAACAATGTAGGTTTTACTCTTAGTTACTTCTTTGCTTTCTGTTGGGCTGTAGTTTCTACTATTCTTCAATGAATGGTAAACGTTTGTGAGTTTAAAATTAGAACTTCGTATTCCATTTCTTCCACGTATTGGGTAATTTTTATCTATCACAAACACCTTGAATTTTTTTCAAGCTGTATACATTGACATGTTAACATAGTTCCAACTACTGGACCAACCATATCGAAAAACGTATGTATATAACTAATCAGTCTGCTACATACCTCCATCTGTTAACAGCTTCTCAGGCAAGTTTTATCACAGTAAAACATCACGTGATGGAGTAAATACCTAACTACCTCTTGAGCGACGTACGTTAGCTGAACAAGGAAGAACAGAAACACTCTTCCAGCTCAAACTGAAAAGCATAGTTATGACTAAAACCTGGCTCTCTACGGACTTCACGGGCGATGAAGTGAGCGTTCACGACACAGTGCTACCCGACTGTGACAGGAAAAACAAAATAGGGAGCGGTGTGGCGATATATGTTGACAGCATTCTCAAAGCCACGATGCCGTAGAAGATCAAGCTAGATGAGTTATCGGGCTGTCGCTGATGTTGCTTTAAATTGAACAACGTGAAGTACGTGGTCAAGGAAATATATTGTCCATCCCACACACAGAAGGAAAATGCACCCAAGGTAATACCGATGCTATCAAGCCTGAGATTTGAACGGATACTCTTAAACGGCGATTTCGATACCCCATCACAGATTTGATGTGATAGCGAGAGGGAGGTTTCACAAGAATTTCATTGTAGCCATAAAAATCCTCAGCATGACTTAACATTAAGACGACTTTAGGAAATGGGGGAAAGACAAAAATCTTTCAAGACATGAATATCTGCAAAAACCTAAATATAAATATTCGGTTTGGATGCAGAACTAACGAACCAGTTTATTAGATAAGGCTAAACAATGTTAATCTGTATGACGTACGAAGCGTTTTTGAGTGACTCGTATTAAATTATATCAAAGCACAAATTCTGTATTCAATCTGGACGATTCTGATTCGAGAAAGAGAATAAATTATGTAAAAAGTAGAAAATATCTCAAACGGTTCAGCCCGTGCTATACAGCCAAGGGATTTTCTAGAATAAATTAACATGCCAAACGACACAAGGAATAGTCAATAAACAAGAGAATTAATAGAAATATTCCCAACACGATGGGACCAGATATCTATCTGCAAGGATTCCAGGAACCTTTCCAAAAAGACAGTCAAAAGTTAACAGGCATACACAGAACCACGCAGTAATCTTGATTTTTGTCAAACATGACTTTGTTGTCTATGGTCCGGCAACGATCGACAGTAAATTAAGTGACAAAATATATATCTTTAACCAGGACCAAATAACAGAAGCCTCGATAGGGAAGACTGGAGAATATAAAGTGTGATTAACAAGAGACCTCAATAAGAGTTAGAATACAGGTTGAGGCGAGGAAACAAATAATCGGCAACTCTGTCGTATAATGTGTTTTTCCTATTACACTATCTACTACCAAATGACTAGCTCCTAGCCGAGAAGGTCCACGCTTAAAAATCAGAAGCGAGTAAGAACCACAGCGCAGTCATACTTGACGTGATTGAACTAGAGAAATTATACAGGGACAAAGATGCACCATACCTTTGCTGCAACAGTGGAAAATTAACGGCCACGAGGGAGAATTTTCAACACTATCCACATCCATAAGCGTGATGAAAGCTAATACCAGGTGAGCACTGGTAGATTGTGAGGGATAGTGTCCAAGAAGCCATCCTTCACAATGTACGACAAGTGAAAAATACATGTGGAATAACACACAGAAAATCAGACACGGGCTACAAGCCAAGCCTGGCATCGATGAAAAGTTTCTCTATATAGGACTAGCAACCACAGAGAGCTTGGACGCCAGTTCTAACTACACTTCAAATCCAACTCTCCACTTTTATATAGACAACCTGATGCAATCACCCCAAAGTTGTTTCTTACATTGCTTAAGACAAACTCATGGCCTCACCTCGAGGTTCACAAAGTTCATTCACCTCCTCTCCTCGAAAGAAGCGTAAATTTCTTAGAGACGAGCAACGAAGTGGGTGATGGAGTTAAGGAAGAAATCTCACGAAGATGAACTCCGACAGCTAAAATAGTCCTCTCTGAGTTATATGGGAATAAGGAGTGACGTGACAATGGTACACAGCGTGCTAAGTACACGAAGTCATCCCTACACGAAGACCCTACCAGGACCAAAAACTCAGTCACACCTCCACTTTTACTTACTAAGATTTGCCCCGTTTGGTATGTTCTGCCGGCAGGAGTGCCCACAGATCTCAGTGGACGGCTTCAAGTGAAGGCTTGACAAACATGTACTCACCCATGGGATGCCATCTCCCACTTGGAATGTGTCTGATGCATATTTTGTAATCTACCTACTACTGCCACCATCACTTCAGCTTATTTCAACCTCGTTTCTTATCATCACCGTTTCCCCTTTTATTCGTACATTTCGACCTCTTCATACTGTTTGAACTATTAATTTATTTATTTACCTTTTGACACAACCAACCTCTCTTAGCACTGGAATTTTTCTCTTTACTGTTTTCCACACAGCAACCAACCGACCCCCTACCTGGTAGTGCAATAGCTGTTGGATCCCAAGACCCTACTGCCTTGAGACGAACGCACTCGATCGAACTACATGATACACAAACGACTACCAAACTGACTAGAATTAGTGCAGCCAAGTGGCTAGACTACCACCAATTGGACAATATCAATGACCTGGAGCTGAAACAAAACAACAAGAAGAGAACGCAAAGAAACCAATTGGTTTGCACACGTTGTGATAAAGACATTGGATATTGGACGTGAGCGAGTTTAGAGTTGGTTGTTTACATGTGTAATGTGGGTTTTCTCTGTTGTCGTCTTATCGTTTCTCGTTGTTTTAAGATGCATGGGTAATGCTACCAAATCAAAACTACCCATTGATTGTGTATGTTCCTCATGTACATTATTGGATAACAAACTTAGTCCCAAGTAGCACTTTAGTCAAACTAACATCCTTTATTGCCACCGATGGTAATAGTTCTATTTGGAACTAATAACAGATTTACTGTTACCGGCTGATACGGCCAGACTTTATTTAACCTATGTACTTAGTTATCAGGATTAATGACCGGATATTATCGACGATGTACATATTAAGGGTAATGAGATTACATCACATGATGTACTTAATTTCTCTGTAATCTCAGTCCTTGTTTATTCACGACTATTTCTTAAGCCCTCGCTGGATGATAAATTTTATGTTACGTATGTCACCTATTCTGTGTTACTCGACTGTGATGTACATAAATCCAGTACTCGACTCCATAATGGCACGTGCTTTTATTTCCTGTTCCTCGTTTATCAGCATCTAAGTTCAGGTAACTCGAATGTGATTGAGAGACTGACTCTCCAGGCTGAGCTCGTCAGTGTTCCTTTAGACACAGTCTAGTGTATTCACCGCAGACAGGTATAATACGGTTGTCAAGTGCTTAATTCAAAATGGAAAGCTGAGTTATATCATATATATATATATATATATATATATATATATATATATATATATATATATATATGTTAAGTAGGATATCCAAAGCTCACTAGTAGTATTATGCAACACTGAGATTAGCAAGCTTTTTACCTAGATAGGGTGTATGGTGGTAAGTTCTGTATCCAAAACAAATTTTTAATCCCATGGGTTTTTACGTCAAATTCTTTGGACATCCAGACTGATTACTAGAAAAGAATGGTTTATATGAAGGCACCATAAAACAGTAGTTGCTTTGGATTTCATAAATCCGTTCAAATTATCTATTTATTTGAACACAAATATTGATACAAAACGGCACCGAATGCATACGCGCCAAATAATTCCCTTGGTTTGTGTGTGGGCTGTCATACTGTTCGTGTGCCCAGACCGAAGCGTGTTGTTTTCTTGGGGGGCACACTAGAAGCCTTCAACTTAAAGGTCTGATTAATAAAGCAGTGAAGCGACGTAAGGAGATGCCGTCCCATGGTAGCCTGTGAACATCCACTGGTTCATACGCCATTTGTTTCTTCAGGATCCTGGAACCCGGGTGCACCATTGGTTTTGAACCAGGGTTTCCCGACTCCCCAGTTGAACTTTCCATATCCACCAACCCGGTCCAATCGCCGGACATTCTTTTTTCGTCCTCTCAATTTTGTAGACAACCCCCCTGGTGCGAGAAGCCATTGGGTAGGACTTCCTTGTTAATGGCCGTATGCGCGTGACCATGTGAAAGCATTTCGAGAGGGAGAACTGACTCTCCTTACCCTCCGCCTTACCAGAGCATTCGGAGTTTTTAAAATCGATTCAGAATACCATTCTACGTTAACATAAATATTTTACCAATGCTTTGTAGGTAAATCTAATCATTAAGGAGAATCGTTTGCTTTTATGGATGTATAACACAGTTACAAAGTTTCTGTCTCACTGAAAGTGTAGGACAGAGATGGCCAACTGAATACTTTCAAAGCATTTTTAATAAGGCTTCCCAATTTTATATTGAATCAAACCACTATTAAGTTCAAAGTTAGGTACCGTGTTTCAGATGAAAAATAGCCGGTCAGCTAGTCTACTTGCATCATTTAGAATGGTGATTGTCTATATTTTCTATTATCTTCACCTTCCATTTATCTTATATAGTAGAGCAAATAGATAAGTCTATTGATAAGGATATTTGGTGACACCTTAAATTTTTTGTAAATGTATCGGAGCCATGAAAAGATTCTCCGGAATAAATCCTTTGAGGTTATAGTTTTTATTTCTTTTGTTTCGGTCTCTTTCTGAACTATATTCGCAAGGTTCAGTTTTCGTCCACTGGGTGGATTCTCCATATTCACCAACCCGGTTAAAGCGCCGAGCATTCGCCTTTTTCCTTTCACTTTCGTAAACAATACCCCCGCCGCGAGGTGTCAGTGAGTAGGACTTCCCCGTGAGTGGCTGTATACGTGCGACCATGTTAGGGCGGACTCCCCCACCCTCAACCGTACCAGGGTATTTCTATTCGGAGTTTATAAATTCATCCTCAAAAGTACCCGGGACAATGTAGACTGTTTGGAGTTTGATAATGTCCTCACATTTTTACCATGTTAAAGTCATTATTATTCCAAGTTTGTTATTGTTTTATTTTTTCAGAAATCATGTATAAACTTGATCGTTTAATACCAAGTTCAATTAATTTTGTACATACGGATACAATGTATAAAGTGGAAAATTTTTACCATCTTGGTAAAGAAAATAATTCATCTTCTTGTATTGAAATGTCAAGTGAATTTATTTCCAATGAATTGAATGAACGTGATAAAAGTCTTCTTAAAGAGCTTGGCGAATTGGACGATAATATATCATTTCTTTTAAACATGTTTAAAAGTTATCATCCGAAAAATAAGGTCAATGTTTGTGATGCTCAAAATGCATCAAAATCTGACTTTATTTCTGAGCTTCGTCAGTTAACATATCATATTTCAAATCTTTCAAATCATTATAAAACAAATCTTGTTAAAGATGTACAACACGACAACATTTACAAAGAACTAAGTAAATTAGACTTAGAGTTAGACGATATTTTTAGTATGTTTACAAATTATTGTCATCTTCAACATATCAATAGCACAATGACAAACAGTACTCCAACACCTTCAAATAAATCTGTTACTGTTCCTAAAGAACCTTTCACGCTTATTATTCAGTGTAATCCAAATAGTTCTCCATTATCGGTATTATTGTTTTGTCACATACTACTTAGTAACCAACATAAAGTAACAATTAACTCATTTGTACATTCAACAGTAAAAGAACTTCCTACATCACTTAAAAAGCTAATGGAAATCCTTTCAATTGATATGCATGGTTCTTCAAGTAATAACACATGTTACTGGCAAATTGACACAAAACTGTGTCTACATTTTATATGGAACTCAAGCTGTCCTGATATTACTGTTTCATCCCTTGATAAATCTATTACACCAACAACGTTGTATGGAGAATGTATGCTTGTACAATTGATTGGGAAAATTCTAGAACCTCACAATTTCGACCAACTCTCATCACTTATTATTACTATAGACTCAAGTTTACTATTACACGGATTATCGATACGTAACGCTTCCCTAGATGTAAAACAAAAGTCATTAAATATTTTAAATAACCACCCATATTTTGTGAAGTTCAATCGTGAACTGCCATCAATCGTTGATTGTTATCTATTTGTTTGTATTAAGGAATTGAAACTGTCGGATGTATTGCCAGCTAATCTGAAATCATGGTTGCAGTTTTGTTGTAAATGGAAAAGCTTTAATTTGTTACCACTTTAAGTTTTTCTTTGTCGCCTAAATTTGATAAGTATATTTACTGGTGTATAAAAAATCTTATTTTGCTATGATTTTTAGGTTGAGAAAAGGCGTTCATGAGAACTACTTTCGTAACGTTATGTTTGAGTACTACCTATTAATTCAGTGGTTCCAAATGTTTGTCTTAGTTGGACTACTTACTAGTATACCTTGTCTAGATCAAATGATAATAATCAACATCCCAGTTTTTTATCATTGTACTTTGAATATTAATGATCTCTGCAAAGTAAGGTACTAATTCAAGATGTTTCAGAATTTAACTAGTTATTTCACTCACCATCTTTGCCACTCTGGATTTCTTTTAGATTCTTTATCATATATGCAAACAGAATGGTCTGATTAGTATGGCGTTAAATCTACCTAGTTTTCTTTACAAAAGATAGTTTTCTATCATTATGATTGTGTTTGAGTCTTATCTATGCAGCAAATCATGAGATAGTGAACATAAAACGGTCTTTGTGAGAAAAATTGATGCAATTAGTCAATAGCCAAATTATTTTTTTGATAGTGTTCTTAAACAGACGTATCTGTTCCTCAGTATTTAAGTGTTAAATTACTCACTTTAGCGACCAGGTACAAGTTCGTACACGACACCATTGCCCTTTTATCCAGTAGAACGAGGTTGAAACCATTTAACTAATATTTAAAACTACCACACTCTAAGAGTTAATGATAATTTCCAACTGCCTAAACTATAACATAGTTCAAATTCATAACAAAGTGGTCGCAAACGGAATACTGTAACCATTAAGCTACAACTTCACCAATCAACTTTAAATGCCCAGTAGCTAAAATTTGTTTATAAAGTTACAAAATGACCATTTTACTTGTTTGATAAGTTCTTAAATCTAATCATGTTAACAAGTGAAGCCAAGTTGTATATATTCAACTGAATCACCATCTCACAGGTCCGACTCAACGTTGATATGGTTGATTGCTTAAGATCATTTTCATTTAAAATAGTTTACTTGACACATTCTTGTGCACAAGTTTTCATTTGTACTGACATTGTTTGGTATGATAAAAGTTTGCTTTCTTATATATAGCTCAGTTGTTCTATCTCTGTCGTGATTTGCACAACTTTGTTCGTAATTTCCAAACTAGTTGAAGCTTACAAGCTAACTTTCTCAAGTAATTATGATCATGGACACCTCACTAGAATTCCGCAAGCTTCTTAGGTTTCAGAATTAAATCTAGGATGGTATAAGTGCTGCGTGCCATTATGCTACCTTAATTTAGCCGCCCTCCTGACTGACAGTAGGTGTTGTTGGATTATGTCTTTAGCGAAGTGTCAGAATTTTAGACACGTTGAGTTTTAAGCAACGTGAAACCACATTACAGGACCTCTTGTACTGATTTCCTTCAAGTATCGAATATTGATGTTACTCCTAAAGCAGTTGTTTAGTGTGAATTCATTTTTAAACGGTTGTTAGGCTGATACATATTTCCTGTGAATAAAAGTCGCTTTTATTACAGTCAGAAATCCCCAATTCACGTACTCCTTTTAGTTATACAAGTAAAGGAATAAATCATCATTCATTTACTTTTATAAGTTAATACATGCAATCATTCTAAGAAAGTACATACACATGAAGAATCGTACTGTAATGTATTTTTCTGCATATCAACTTCTTTAAAATAATTTGAGGTACAATTGGACTAGATTAAACAAATCAGAAAAGGGCCAAATGTCGAAGAAATACCATGACACACTATAAACTATCAAACTAAATTGAAATTATGATTTAAAGAAAAGATGGTTGGGGAATTCAAGATGGCAGAGACATCAGAAAATAAGAATTGAGTATCTTTTGCAAAGTGAATTAGATTATTACACGTAATCCTATCATAATAAAAGTATTTCGATACTAATTAAATTCAACAATCAATAAAATCAAGAGAAGATTGATTGTATAAAATAAGTAACAGTATCTACAGGTGAGAGGATATTACAAAATAGTAGGATATCATTAAAAATTAAACAAGCAGTAGTGTCATTATGAATTCTCCAATCCACTAGATGAAACATGATTGAGAAATGTAAAATGAGAAGAGTCTATACTTGATTGTATAAAGGGCAGAAATTATTGACTAGGAAAAGCCGTTTACTACCAATGTCAATAGGTGAATACACCAGTGTGTAGTGTACAAAAGTGTGCATAAGACAGAGTGAAATGAAGGATAAGAAACTCAGTAGGGACATGATTTATGTGTATTTACGTAATATGAGGAGTAAAACAAGAAAGAAGGACGCATGAGTATGCGATTGCAAAACAAATAAGAATATTATTGAACATTGCAATTGATTGGTAAAGGCTTATCTGGGTTTAAACATTTATTACACGTAAGTAATTCAGATACGGCACGTACCATATAGGACATTGTACCGAATTTTCCGGCAGGTGGTGTGTCATAGAAGCGCTGACAAATATTATGTAATCCGTTGCACGTTAAAGTGCTTTGTCTACGTGCTTGGTTATTATTACTAGGTATTGAGTCAGTGACTCCAGATTGCTTCATTGGTTTTGCACAACACACTGTGGCGTTTCCGCCATACTTTATCTAAGAAAAAAAGATGTAAACATTACGAAGCTTGTCAACTACTCTATCACTTAACATTATCAGTGCACAATTGATTGCTTTCACGAGCAAGTATTTACCGAACTGAGTCATTCCTTCAATCAGTAGGATATAAGTGGTTATGGAAGATAACGACTAATGTTACCCACTACATCATCATTGGTGTCGGATGGTGGTTAGTTTTGCAACTCTTTAGCATAACAATAAAACAGCTAAATTGCTTTATGAGTAACAGGTTTCTCGTTACGACTTTAATAAAGACAAATTGTTGAAAAGGATTCTTAGAATGATGACAGTATTTATCCAGCTGTGGCTGTACGAGTATGGACAAATACTGATTAGTAATTATCTTACTTCCATAATCGCTTAATGTACGACGAGACGGTGGATCCTACCAGAGAGCATTCGTATTCTAGAGCTAAATACACTGCTTGAACAGGTGCATATAACAATGACCTTTAGGTTAAAAATATTTAGATTCAAATAATACTGTTCACATTCAAATTATTCTTAGGAACATTATGATTTAGAACAAACTACCACAATTTATGTAATCAAAATGTTATGAGAACTTGAAGTTCAAACCAGCAATTTCGAAAATAAATGTAGTGGTATGGTAGCCAGAAATCGATTGATACACAATTGTATACTACTTTTACTACTACAACTACTGCACATAATTACTTAGTCGAACTGTTTAAATTCTGGCTTATTATCAGCATCATTCAACGTAAGGTAAGAATACCATTTAAGGTTTAACGATTGAGATAGTGATTTGGTTTCAGTATAGTCTAATAAAGGGTGTCTTGTTAACTGTTTAACGATTTCTGTTTCTTCCAACAACTGATGTTGAACTAATTGAGTTACAGTTTCGAACAGAGTTTAATTAAACTTTATAATCAAACAAAGCAATCACTTACTTGATCAATTAAAAATAAATTATTTGCTTTCTCCACAATATCTTCAACTTTAACGATACAATCAATAAATATTCGATTGTCAACATCATGCATCATCAATGAACCAAGTACGTGAATTGCTTCAATAATTAATTGACGATATTCTGGTGTACTAACCATTGTGCATACATGTTCAACAGTTAAAGCAAATTTATGTTCATCCATTGTCATCTAGATTAAGTGAAGGTGGGGGGAAGATGGTAGAGGATACAAATATTATTTTAAAAAATAAAGGAAATATAAATCTTTTCTTATAAAATCAGCATTGATAACAGGATTTTTAACATTAAATTCCAAATAGATAATATGGTGTCAAAATACTGAAGGAGAAATTATTATTCTTCAAAACAAGGAATACTCAGAATACCTTAAAATGATTCCATAAGGGAAAAAAACTAGTGATGTCGAAAGATGTTTCATCGGTAAAAGTTTTAAAATACTTTGGTTATCACTGACTTGTAATCCTAGGTTATCCATGGAATAGTGAAGAAAGTTACAATTTCCAACTACCAGGTTACAAACTTGAGTCTCAATCTACTTCGATTTAAGCAGTTACGTAGTATCACTGAACTGCATACAAGAAGCATGGCTGGTTTATTACGTACTCAACTGTACTCAATGTTTGGCTATAATGTTTACATCAGATACAGTTTTATATTACATAGAGAACATAAACTGGGGTAGATGGGATAGGGCATGAACATTTGACCTACTTGGTCAAAAGCTGAATGGTTTAATCACTAATCCAAACTAATGCATGAAATTATATTTGATTATTAAGTTGTTTTTGAGCATTGGTAAGTCACAGACTAATGATATGAACGAATGCCCAGACTAAGGAGTTATCACTCTAATCTGATCTGAGTCACGTAGGAAAATGTTGTCTAAATCAAAACCTATACCTCGTTTTTATCGAATGATCAAATTAAGCTAATAAATATCACATACAACAAGCAGTTTTGAAAATAGAGAATATGGAAAAGATTCTTTTGCAGAATATATTGTTTTATGAAAATGTTAGAACGTAAAAACAAAACAAAACAAGGACTTGACAAATTACAAAGTTAAAAAATGATTTATTTAGTAGTATACACGACATTTAGCTAAACGATAAATTGAGCCAACCAGACATTAGCCAAATCATAACGGGCGAACGCTATTGGACTTTATGAGTAAGAGAGTACTTGTAGTCTTGAGGGAACAGATGATCCCTGCTCAGTTATTAACTAATTGTAAATATCCCTGTCCTACAGAGCAGTAATAGAATGAATAGCTCAATGATAAATGCTCAGATTGTGAAAGTGGTTGATACGGGTCAGGATCAATCAGAGAGTGTCAGCTATCTGACAACTGAAGGTACACCTTGCTGAGGACGAGTGTCAACCAGGACAAAACCTAGGTGAATACAGGGTATCTTGGTTAGCTATCTCCAACTACCTAACATCCCAAACAAAGTGATTAAAGTGCAACTAAGATATACAAATAATTGTATCTTTTTAATTATTTCAGAAAGTGAGAAAAACTTACTTCTTTTGTCAAATTATGACTAAGTATTAGACTGCCAATGCTTAAACCTTGCATATGAGTTAATGTGACATACACTCGTTTATAGAATCCAGGTGGGACACGATTCAATGCACCATCAATTTTACGTCGACGACTCCAAAGGCTTCGTAAATCAGTTTGACAATTTTCATTTTCTGCCTCAGTTGTAACACTAGCGACTATAGACTGTTTACGTGATGCAATCAATGGACGACTTGCAGTGGATCTTTTCTTTACAGAACCAGAAATAGTATCTAACGTAACCTGTAAGTTATCTTGATTTGTAAGAGTTGTATTTATAAGTTTAATTGGTTGCTGTATAAAAGTAAGTAGGATATAAAAATATTACAACTTTAACTATTATCGAACAGGATGCAATTACAGTAAAAAAAAACGAATTGAATGTTACAACTTTATGTAAATTCTTTGAAATACTATGTAAAAACGAATAAGGACTTCCCACTATATACTTAAAAGTTATTGCAGTTGAAATTTTGAGAGAGAAAAAGACACAACTATTATTGATCTAACTGTATACCATTAAAAACTTAGTGACAGAAATAATAAAATCAAGAAACCAGTTATCGGAACATTCCAAATAATATCAGTCAAACAATAAGATGAAGGCTGGAGAGCAAATCGAAAGACAAAAACTGATGAATATTTTTTTAAGAATTGTGTTATGAACTAATATTGGATATCACGCCATAGAATAAGTTACAATTAGGTCATTAGGTCAAGATACTATTGTCCATAGTTTCAAATTTAATCAATTCACGATTCAGTATTCCGCACTAATATGTCACACTTTGAAACACACCGAACTTGATATATCATGAACTGTTTACTAGAACGCATCTGCCAGTTAATGAGCATACAAAGTAACTGCTTAGTTGGTTAATTGTGAAGATAAGCAGATTTTTGGAACAGAACATATTATTATGATTAATGAATAAAATATAGAATTTTCCAAGTTACTAGTAAATTTGAAAGTAACATCGTAAGTTATTTGAGCACACGATAAAAAGTCTAAATAATTGAATGGGATTAAATTGCTTGGTTTCTTTAATATCCTTGAAGAGCTGATGGTAAATTCACCGTTAAAATCCCTGTCTATTTATGGGCTTATCAGGAAAACTATAACAATGTTTCGCTGACATCATATACAATGTGAATAAGAATACAAAAAATTATTAAACTGAAAATCGAGGAATATTGATAGTCTGTAAAATCAAGTAGGACAAAGATAACTTTTTCGATCACATACATACACATAAATCCTTGAGAAAATACTGTACTGTAGAAAAATGCTTGGGAAAATAACTCAAAAGAAAACACCAAACGCTAATGGATAAAATGAAAAAGCAAGCATAGTCTCTATGTTTTAATTTGGGAAATTACAGACACCCGTGAAGAAGACAATAAAATAAACACGTTAATACTATGAATCTACTCAAACGTTCAATTATTTATTAAGCATTCAAAAGAACATATGAAACACAAGACAACTGTCAACCAACATCAAAGTTAGAACCTTCAATACGAACTTCAAGACAGTTCTACTCTATGGAGCTGAAAGGTGGAGAACAACCATAATAATCATCAAAAATGTACAAGTATATATAAACAATTGTTTACGCAAGATAATTAATGTCTGTTGGTCACATACAATCAGCAACAACCTAATGTTGGAGAAGACAAACCAGTTTCCATCTGAAGAGAAAATTAGGAAAAGACGTTGAATAGGGCGTACTAAAAACGATGACAGACCGGATAGTTTGCATTGATAGTGTCTGTAAGTACGATGTGAATAGAAACCTCCTATTCTCTACAAGATTCTAGACATAATGTGTTGCTGACAATCAGCAGTTAGAACATAAGCTCAGCCTAGAATTTCATGCCCATTGCATCAATCAAACTAGAAGTAGAGCAGTAAAAAAATCAACATTTTGTAATCTTTATGCAATCCCATGAGGAAATTGCTTTCTTCCTTTAAAAAATTAATATCAATCAATTTTGCAAGTTTGATTCTCATTCAATTTTAAGGTAAATAAACAACAATAATACAAAATCTTTGAAAGTATCATCACCAAGCAAAGAGTATACATATTGCTAAAATGTTTTGACATGTCAGTTCTAAAACAACGTAGAACATTTGAAATGTGTCCATCAGGTCTATTTAACATGACATCAGTACAGAGAGATCAAAATATCCACAAGATTCCCAAATTAGTTGAACAATTAACAATGTAAGTGGTAATTTATGTACTTAAAAATATCAACGAAAATAAATAAAAGATCAAGTATTGATAATCTGATTCAAGAAGAATGAAATTGCATATGAAAAAGTACAAGATAATTTTATAGTTCGAGATATAATGGAAAACAAAGAGTAAATTCATCTCTACCATCGCGGACATTTCTGAATTATATTGCTAAATTTTCTCATAACTTTCTCCGTCTTTATTTCCCAAATTTATACTTTCTTTTCAAGTCGTATATTCGATGCCTGATCTTTTCTATCATCTCTGATACTGTTAGTACCTTTACTGTTCTGGGACTTGGCGTGACAAATTCTCTCTGCCCTAATAGAGTAAAGCAACTTGAAATGATGTACATAAGTAAAGGTTCTACATTATGACTGACTAAGATCACCAAACATCTCAAATCAGAGACTGTAGTAGCAGTGCAAACTCCAACTGCACCAGCCAACCTGGTTCGGATCAATAGTCGATGGCTAAAACTGAGGATAAAGAAGAATTGGACAATCGGAAAAGCAGCACTATGAAAGTTTGATACCGACTTTCTTCGAGATGTTAACAGTTTCGGCTAGTTCAACATAGCTCTCAGCAAAAAGTCTCATGTCTCACAAGACCTCAAGACCTACTAGAAGACGAAACTCCCATGGAGATCAACTAGAAAAGGATTAACCAAGCAATAACTTCATTATCCCATGTGCTGGAAACAACAAACACCAGAATAAGAAACTAATCTCTATAGATACTCTGGATAAGATTCAAGAACAGAAAGGTAGGAAAACAGCAGTCAACAATAGAGGAACGAAGTTAGAGAAGGCCAAGTATAGGGTCTGAATGTATAGAAGCAAACAAGTGAGTAAAGAGCATGATAACAGACAAATGGAAATATGTACAAAACCTGGCAATCAAAGTAGGACAAGATGCAGGATAAGGAAATATGAAAGAACTATATGATACAACCAGGACGCTTACAAAGAAATATAGTAGATCAGAGCAACCAGTCAAAAACAAAGAAGGAGCACCAATCACGGAGGTTGAAGAGCAGTGAGACAGAGTGGGTAAGAGACTTTGAAGAACTAAATAGATCAGAATCACTAAAGCTACTGGGCATTGCAGAAAAATACACAGACTTCTCGATAAACATTATTCAACCAACAACAGAAAAAAATCAGCAGTACTGTTAAACAAATAGAGAACGGGGAAGTAGCAGGGTCAGTTAAGGCCCTAAAGTAAAAATAAACACAACATTTGAAATTATACGAAAAAACGGATCTAATTCGCACAAATAAACTTTCCACACTTTAACAGTATTATATATATACATTATAGTTCCATGAAATTTTAATGACTAAACCTGTTGACTCTGTCTGAACGATAAAATAACACGTTCGTATGAGCGATTCGAAATATCGTGAAAACGGTAATAAATCGTTTTTGGGTATTGACAGTGAAATAAATCGTCAAGATAAGTAGAATAAAATATAATACAAATTGGTCTGCAATGCTGACAGAATAGTGAATTATGAACATGTTCTGATGAGCCGCAGTAGAGTAAATAGTGTCGATTAGCGATGAGTGGATTCGAATTTAAATACGTAGAGTTCCCGTTTGTAGGATAAGAATGATCAAGTTGTGAAATGATAACTGCATTGATGGCTGATATTCATTGTTGTACTGCAATCGATAATAATCATAAAATGTGAAGTCAGTGTACGTTGTCGTTTGCGTTATGACAGATGAATCGATTTATCGTTAAATATGTATTAGTAGAATGACCAGAGTGGGTGATGAATGATGCAGCATGCAGTTATACTTGTGGACGAATAGATGAGATGAACGTAATCGTTACTAATCAGTTAGTAGATTTAGAGGCATCAACAGACATAATAGGAGGCAATATCGAAATGAAAAATGTGTGGTATGATAACATAAAAATGACCTCGGCTAAGTGAATGAGTGCAATAATGGGCATCTTCGCAATCATATCACTCACCGCAAAAATTATAATTTTATGAACACTCCACGATATGACATTCAAAACTCAATGGACTAAATCTTATTATTCAATAACGTAAAGTTTGCCTGCTTTAAGTGAGTTCGTTCCAAATTTTTCATGTCATTTTTTCGCCCACTATTCTTATCCTACAAACGGGAACTCTACGTATTTAAATTCGAATCCACTCATCGCTAATCGACGCTATTTACTCTACTGCGGCTCATCAGAACATGTTCATAATTCACTATTCTGTCAGCATCGCAGACCAATTTATATTATATTTTATCCTACTTATCTTGACGATTTATTTCACTGTCATACCCAAAAACGATTTATTACCGTTTTCACGATATTTCGAATCGCTCATACGAACGTGTTATTTTATCGTTCAGACAGTCACAACATAAGTGCATGTTAAATTTTTTAAATGCTTATCAATTTGCTCATATTCGCATGCTAATGTTTCCATTTTTGTCCGTACCTTTACGATATTCATGTATTTTTTTTACATAAGTATGACACTGTCGTATATTACACTCACTCCTGTTGTGACACTACTTTATCGGGTGTTACTTATTGTTAACGTGAACCACACACCTCTTCAATGTTATTTTCGAAAACAGACATTTTTTCAAATGTGCTATTTTCTACAAGGGGGTTATGTAGTGTCGGTTATTATTTTAAACCCATATACCTTATTCTAGCTTCCGGACTGGCTAATCTATTCATTCTAGTTTAATCATATTTTGACCTTGGTAATTATTCACTTGTCAACCTTGACTGCTTTTACATGAGCGTATGTGTGTACACTTCTTATACTACTCATCACATGTTTATAACCTAATTTTGTGTGACTATAAATATTGATTAACACGTGGTTAAATGGAGTTGGCTCAAGCGTCTTCTCCACTGCGCGTCGCGTCGCTTCACTCTTTTCTCTTCGCTTCTCCGACATTTTGTCTGAATCAAAGATTGTATGAAATATACGTATTCGAAATTCATTCTCGTATTTGACTTATTTAATTCCGTTATTGACTAACGCGATTTAAGTCGAAGATTATATACGAGGATAGGCGACATATATATTTCAATAACAATCATTCATACGATCTACTTGGAGTCAGATCCCAGGCCAATAAAACCCATTATACACGCACCTGCTATTCCAAATTATTATCAAACAGGTTAAATAAGAATAACAGATTTATGATAAAAATAATAATTCCGGTATTGATAAGGCAAGTATAAGTGACAAGTTATTAGGCTATTTTGTGTCTGCTATTGTATCAATCTTGAACAATCATTTATTTTCATATTGGTTGTCATGCAATGTCTTGGCTCAATATTTTGTAAGCATATATATTTAGTCAGTTGGTATTAGTGGTCCCATTTTTTGAAACAACATACTCAAATAAGCAAATGGTTTTTGTCATTCTACTTTTTATTCCGATATCTTATCTAACTAACTTCTCAAGAAATGATAATAGCATTTATCCACAACAAGAAGTACCTACAATCTTGGGGGAACCAATTCTTCGAATTTGAACCGGCGCCAACCAGCTCCGCAGTCAGATGAGAAGTTACTATTGAGCTATTTGAAACCTGACTGACCTCCTATGCGACTGAGAAATCTATAACCGACTTACTAATAAGTAGTGAATAATGATATGTTTGTCTAGTTCTTTAATGTTGATTAAGCCGCAGCGTGGATACAAGATGACTGGCTAACGCATGCAGTATGTTGATATGTTAATTGGTTAGAGATAGTTAACTGGGAATATCTCTATATATATCTCTATATATACACAAGTCTGAATACTAAGGATTATATGATTACTTGAAAAATCCTATTTTTATAACAATGAAGATCTATAAAAATATAAATTTACCCCTGTAGATTTACGATGGAAAGTTTGGTCTGGAAAAACAAAAAAAGCAGGCGAACAGGTAAAAATAATAAATTTTAAGACAGATATATTATCAACAAAACTTCAACTAACTAATTAGCACTTCCTAATTCAAATACAAATGCTGCAAATACGACAATGAGGAATAAATATTTTGACCAAGTAAGATACAGTACTAATTAGGATAAATTTCGGTAAGGTATAAACATACAAGTGACATTGTAAATGTGGATACATTGTTCGATCCATCACATTTTCAAAATCAATCAACTTTGCATTATTTATTTGTGTTTGAATCCTTACTTTACTGATATTAAGGAATGAATGCTGACCAGGCTCTTTTTAACATATATGGATGATGAGAGGATTACTTCTATATCGCTGTTATGTTATAAGTATTTAGGCATGCGTAAACATCAACTCTGAGATGTAGGTAAATCAAGCTGACGAGTCCAGACTAAGAGAGAAAGCATGTCCTGGATTCCAGTGCTAGTTACAGTCCACTTTTTCTAAATAAATTGTATCATAATAGTGATATCGAGACAATCAGCACAGGATGCGTATACATCAAAAAAGACTAATCCGAATTTAGTCCTGAATAGGAACAGAGATAGCTCAAACTCTCAATAATAATGTTTTGAAATCATTCCTATCCTACTAGAGAACATTTCAACAAAGATATCTTAGTTTAGGTAGAGAGGCAAGCCTTGAAGCAACGTTTATGTGATTCATAATCTTCGTAAGTTGTGTCAGCAATGTTAGAAAATTGATTAACTTACATACAGATATTCTTTAACATAAAGTACCGGTCTTTCCACTATTAATTTGTTATTTTAGTCTGTTGTTCCTTACGCTCGAAACCTGACAGTAAAAATGACACTACTGACAAGTGTCTACACTTACCTTTGAATATGTGATATTCTTCTACCAGAAGTTACAGTTTTCTACTAACAATTAGAAAAGTTCTTCGACCTATTCAACAATCAGTAGTGATTTATCTAAAATTTGGTTACACGTAAAGTTTGTTCGTGCCTATCAAAATGTCGATATCTACTAGCGCGTTCAACGATAGCTTACTGCTCATTTATGGATGTGTATACCACAGATTTAATACTAGTCAAAATCCAGAGTAAACCATGTAGAAATCCGAGACAAATAAACATCATATTGATTTTAGGGATGCGACATCCTGATATCTCGTTATTATATCATAGACATCTTAATAAATCTATCAAGAACCATACCATAATAGGGTTACAATCAAAGATGGAGTGATAATACTCTTATAACCATTACTATTGGTATTAAGAAATATTAACTCATGTCCAAAATATATAATAATCTCAAATAATGAACTTCAATGACTTTAATTATCTTTTCATGAGTGAAATTACAGGTTGACCATTAATCACAATCACAATAATAATAATAAATAGCTTGGAAAATTTAGTGTTTATTATGATACAAGATTTTTTAATGATACTGGGATTCTTATGACTCATTAACCAAATTCAGGTTTATGTATTCGGTTGTGAAATATACAACTGATATGAGAAATCGTGGATGCGCACTGCTGAGGAGTCCCAGACTAGGACGGAACGGTCATCCAGTGCTTCCAGGTTTTGAATAATGATCTAGCATTCATCAATTCATGATCTAAATCAAAATCTTAACAATCTCCACAACCCAACACTGAAAATGTTACTTACTTGTCTTAACAATACGCATATCTTCGCCATTGAGTAGATTATGTAGTAAACGTTTCGTATCGATTGGACGCATTGAGAATAAAGCATACAATGAATCCTCAACAGTTAAACCCAAACCACGAGCTAATTCAGCAGCCATCATTTGGATTATTAGCCCAATACGTAAGCGTAAAATATTTTCCAGTTTTTGAGGTTGTGTACGTGCAAACATTGATAAATAAATAAGAATTTCCTTTAAATAAATCGAACAAATTTATGGAGAATTAATGGATCCATAAGAGGTTGAACTGAGAAACCAAATAAGATCAATATCTCTCAGGAAAAATATCGAGTGACAGACGGAAAAAAGATGTATGACTCACTTTCAGGTCCTCGGCAAAGTTTAATAGGAAGCGTTAAAAAACCACGAATGATGGAGTTTGATAGTGAACAAAGCGATCTAAAGTGATGTTAGGGGTTTTCATGGCGTCAAATATCACGTGACAAAATCACCCATCAGAATACTAACTTCTGTGACCCCATCAATGTACTAAACTAATGATCCGTCAAATAGTACTATCAGCCTTGAGTTAACTCTGAATCCTTATTGATCCTCGATATAGAAGCTTTTCACCTAGCCCACCCCGTTTAGTCCAGAACACAAATATCAGTCTCCACTATATGAATCGTATATTTCAGATATACGTGGTTTATATACGAGCAGAAGGAACTATCGCTGAGGATGATGATTATCTAAGGGATAAACCTTACTGCTATTATACCTCAGTACAGTCATAAGTACAAATTCGCCCTAAGACCCCAAGTTACTATTTTGGAGATATTTGTCCTCCAACTAACCTACTTGGTATGCTGAGACCTAAAGGAACGAGTGTTTCCCTCGATACATCTAGACTGGGTCATCACAATAGGGAAATCTAACCATTATATCAAGATAGCAGCTACAGTTGGGATAGAAAAGTCAGAACTCAACTTAGTATGAGACCGGAATTAGATGTGGGAAATGTATGAGCACAGCTCACTATATGGAACTTGTTATGTCTTGTGGTCTGTCAATTCTCACGTGATAAGATCGCCAATCAGAAAATGACTTATACAATCTTAGTACTGTGCCAAACAAATGACGTGTTGACCGATACGAGAAGCCTAGAGTCCTTATTGATCCTTCTCGCCTAGCCTTGTCTGTTGAGACCAGAACACCATCTCAGCTTCCACCTTATGGATCATATATTTCAGACATACGCGGTTCATATACAAACAAACCAGATCACATCATACCGTAAAATAGAAAATGATAATTATACAACATCAAGCCAAAACGTGTCTGTGATTGTGAGAGGCTGTAACTAATAAATTGGGAATAACTTAAGAATAGTAGATCATATAAAAGTTTTTGATTGAGATCATGAACCAATTGATGTTAGACCACCATTGAAAACCTAGAAACACTGGACGGCCGTTTCGTCCTATTTTGGGACTCCTCGGCAGTGCGCATCCACGATCCCGTCCGCGGGACTCGAACCCAGGGCCTTCAGGCTCGTGCGCGAATGCCTAACTTACTGGACCACTGAGCCGGCATCCGATGGTGTTAATAGGTCAAATAGAAGGTTATGGTAAAAGGAATATAGATATATATAATCTACTTATTCAACAACTATACAGTAAGAATATATGTAATAACAGTCCATAAATAGTTCCCAGAAGTTACCCATAATTTATTCTTCTCCGAATACAACAGAACCATTCACTTCTACTTGAATATTCCTAGTTCATTTTCCCGTGATAGGCAATGAACTTAGTTTTAAGTATCCAAAGACTACACCATAATGAACCTGGGATATCTGCATTTCATGACGAATATAATCTTTGTAAATAAGAGCTTTCGTCTAAATTTGAACGAATAGTTTCACAATATTTGGGCGCCGAGTTAATTTGAGTCATTAAAGAGGAAGAATGTAGTTGTAAAATCTCAGCGAAAGAATTTGAAGTAAATCCAACGTTTCGCCTGGCAATCTGCTCCAAGCTTTTTCAAGGAAAATATAATCAAAGAACAAAATTATATTAGATATTCGATAATTTTGTTGTTTGATTATATTTTCCTTGAAAAGCTTGAACCAGATTGCCAGGCGAAACGTTGGATTTAATTCAAATTCTTTCGCTGAGATTTTACAAATACATTCTTCCTCTTTAATAATCTTTGTAGTTATGATATATCGAGCTACTGAATGTGTTAAGACAAAGGTATAATCGATTTTTCAGTTATGTAATTTAACATCAAGATGGTAGATCGATCAATATAACTACTAATCACCATATATATGTGGACAGTTTTAATATGTCAAGTCATAGATATCACTTACATAAAAATCGTGAAGAGTTGAGGCTAATTCATAGAAGATTACGATAACAAAAGACAGATAGCATTAATGAACCTTTTGACTGATATTGAATAAATAAACTACTGGGGGGGTTTGCCTTTTTAATCCTCTTTGATAATACATCAATATCCCTTCGCCTTATTGACAGTCTTTTACTGTGTTGTCCTCACAACGATGTTTATTGAGACATTTATAAAAAATATGACGAATAGAGCGAAGTAATGAGTTTGTTATTATAATTTCACACTAATAAAAATCAGGGTTTCAGTAATAATAAAATAGAAACCATTCAAGCAGTAGTGTTAAACCACAGTACTACAAATTTAAGAGTTTACATCACGGACTGATTTTAGACAACCAATGAAAGCTAGGAAGCACTGGACAGCCGCTTTGTCCTAGTACAGGACTCCTTAGTAGTATGCATTTACGACCCCACTATAAGAGAACGAACTTAGGACCTTCGATCTCGCAGTGAGCATCTAAAATTTAGACCACTAAGCTGGTGTCTAGTGGTTTACATATGTAGCTTCAACCAATTCGCGATATTGGGCATGTCTCTGGAAATAATTGAGAATGAATAATAAAGTAATTATAAGACGAGATGGACAAAGCGATTATTATTCAAAGGTATTAATTATCGTGAGAAAAACTGAGACAAGTGGTTATGGATCCCACGATATAATAAAAGAGAACTAGCGAGACATCGATAAACAGCTGAATATTAAAAAAATTATGTAAGGATAAAGAGAAGAGAACGTTACAGTTATGCAACGACATAAAGTTTCGAAGAAAGACATTGGTCAATAAGTGCCCCCAAATGCCCTGGTATGGCCGAGAGTGGGGAGAGTCCGCTCTCCCTCTCGAAATGCTCTCACATGGCCACGCGTATATAGCCTCTGCCAGGGAAGTCCTACTCACTGCCTTCTCGTGTCGGGGGTGTTGTTTACGAAAATGAGAGGACGAAAAGCGAATGTCCGGTGCTTTAACCGGATTCCAAACCAATGGTGCACATGGGCTCCAGTATCCTGAGGGAACGAATGGAGTATAAACCAATCGTTGGTCACAGGCTACCATGGGACTGCATCTCCTCACGATGCTCCACTGCCTTGTGGATCAGACCTTCAGGTCGAAGGCTCGGGGAGTGGCCCCCTAAGAAAACCACCTGCTTCGGTTTGGGCACCCGGGCAGTATCACAGCCCTCACACATATCGAATGAGATTTGTGTGGCGCATATATATTTGGTGCCTCCTTGTACCAATGTCTATGTGTTAAAATAAATAAATAAATAAAATAATAAGGTATAATAAGTCGATTGTAACCCAATCTAATGTTGGCTATTTTGATGTCTAAAGTAAGGAGAGCACTTGTACAGATTCCTTATGAACACAAAATTCAAAGTTGTTATGGCGGATGCGACAGCTTTAAATGTATATGAACAATGTGGCACACTTTTGGTGAGACCTGGTGGATAATTTAAAAAATTTTGTCCATGTAACTTTTCGTATTGATTAGAAAAGTAAGTATAAAGTTCGTAATTAACTTTGACTGAAATCTTTTGAATCAGGTTCATAAATTCAGTGACGTGTGGGTTATGTTTATAATTCTGTAGTGTTCTCATTAATATTCATCATTTAACATGTGATGCAAGATAGAATAAAAAAGCATATTCTATGCATATATACATAATGATGAAGTTTAGAGGGAAAATTGAATGAAGTATTTATCTATTTATCAGCAACAGAGAAATCGACAGTGAAGGCTCGAAAGGTCTTGATATTTAAAAATTGGTAAACAACAGAATTCAATTAAGCGGTTAAAATCAAATCAATAACTACATAAAATCAATAAAATGTTGCAGCATTCCGTTATGTTGCGCTAACAATGAATAACACATACAATATGCACAGATATACAATGCGTTGGATTCAGTTTTTAACATACGTCAACTCCTATATATACTGGGAAAGAGCGAATAACTAACCAACCATATGTCCAGACATACATACACATAAATACTTCAACGGAATAATCAGTGATCATAATGCGTGGATGATATGTAAGGAGATTAACAGAGATGATATATATATATATATATATATATATATATATATATATATATATATATATATATATATATATATATATATAATTGTTTAAAAGGGAAGATTTTGGTATAGAAAATATGCAATTAATTGCTATATACACAATATTGACCCATTCATTGTGTTCATTTCATCAACAACATCTTAATATGGTCATTTATACGAATATTTGTCAATATTAGGACGAATAGTTTGACAAAAATTAAGCGCCGAGTATAGAAAAGTTATTATATGTGAAAATTATATCTGAAATAATCTCAGGGATTGAAATGTAAATAATTTCAACGTTTCGTCCAGTAAACTTGTCTGGATCTTTTCGGCTGAGAATGATAAGACAATTATCATTACGAGAGAACATAAAGGGAACACGACAGTTAATATGAACAAATCGGACTACGAGAAAAAAGCCCGTATGAACTAATTAAAGAAACGAAAAGTAGAACAACGCTTAATACACTTAAGGCTAAAACCAGTAAAACCTTACAGTCGTTAAAGGTTAAACTGGGATCGCCATTATGGTTTATATTATATCTGAGTTGTAACCCTTGTAGATTCTACGAACTTTTAAAGATTCACAAGAATAATATTCCACTAAGACCAGTGGTTGATTTTACAAATTCACCGTATGATAAATTGATTAATTATGGAATTAAAAACTATGGAATTCAAGAATATTATCGATACCATCCATATAGAAGACAATGAAATGATGGCAAGTTTTGATGTATCTCTTCCTTATTTACTAATGTACCTGTCAATAGAGCGTTGGATATTATTTATGATTGTTTAGAATCTGACTCAGATTTGAATTTACGATGCCCATTAGATCCACCTGAAGTTATTAAATGGTTGAAGTTATGTTTACAAACCACCTTATTCATATTTCGAGGAAACCCTTACAAACAGAAAGAAGGTAATAACAATGGGTTCACCAGTTTCTCCGATTGTAGCGAATTTGTTCATGCATTCCCTAGAAGCCAGTGTGTGTTATCTACATGCTGTAGATGACATTTTTATTATCATTAAACGGGATGGCTTAGAAGAATTGTTTGAAAATGCAAACAGCATTTCGGAGAGCATTAAGCTAACAAAGGAAATAGAATTTAGTGACCACAATCTAGTGTTTCTCGATTGTTTGGTTGAACGAAGACATAATAATAATAATAATTTGAAAATATATGTATTTAGGAAACCAACACATTCTGAAAGATACTTAGATTATAGTTCGGCTCATGCGCTTTGTAAGAAAGTCACAGTTGTAAAAAATGTAAGTCCACCGTGGTCATCCCATACCATAATGAAACATCGAAAGAAATCAAAGGGATTCGAAACAAGTACGATATAAGAGTGTATTTTCAGGCATGTGACACCATGAGATCAACATTAGTAAAAGTTAAGGATAGATTCTCAAAGGAAAAACAACAAAATATTGTCTATGAGATCAACTGTCATGATTGCAATGCAGCTTATGTGGGAGAAACTTTCAGACAATTTGAATGTGAGGTTGAGGGAATACAAACAGTGTTTGAAAAATCTTCCCAAATCCTCAGTTAACCTAAAGCGTTACATGTGTTAGAAACAGGACACAAGATTAATTTTGAAGGGACCAAAATACTTCAGAAAGGTTTTAACATTCATAAAGATTGACAACAGAAGCGCTGTATATATGGGTGAACAAGAACAGCCTGAACCGAAAGGATGGTATTCAATTAGCGACTACTTGACAAATATTCGCTAACAAGTAATTGGACCCATTCTTTATTTCACATGTATCGTTATTTTGACTGAAATCAATGTGAGTTATTTTTTAAGCAAAACAATTATGTAATTGATTATTCTCATTTTACATGTACGTCAATGATTCAAAAACATTTTTTTCAACCTTCAATTGGCACTTTTATTTTATTTTTTCATATAAAACATATTACACCAAATAACAATCATTAATAACTCAATCTTACACATATATACACACAATTCGTTCAGTCATTTATATTCACATTGTGAACTTTTCACATGATTCGCATTTAACTGACTCATGTTATCCTATTTACTAATGACAGCATCGAAACATGATAGATTAGCACAATATAGATTTGATTTGATTGTTAAACGCAATATATTTCTTAGATGATCTTGATCTCGATTTTTACCCTGAAGAAGTCCAGATAAGTTTGCTGGAAGTAACGTTATTTCAAATATAATTTTTAATATGGTCAGTTAGTCGCAACATAGAACCTGGTACGTATGTACATCGGTTCAAGTACCCATACTCCATAAGTACAAATAAAATTGTCAAGAGAAATTCCAAGATGGTTAGAGGTAGTAACAGTATCAGTGGTAATAGAAAAGATTAGATATCGAAGATAGAACTGGAGAAGAAAATATAAATAAGTAGAATACAAACAAAAAGAATTATGAAGAATTCAGAGGCTTAGAATCTGAGTGAAGGTAAAAAATGGATGCACTTGCGTCATTGCAAACGATTAATTTCTAACAATGTATATTAGAAAAATTTCCATCAATAGAATAGAAAATAAGGATTTCAGGTCTAGAGGTAGTAATTTAATAGTTAACGAGTACTTGACTACTAACAACTAAGCATAATAGGTTCATAATTTGTTCTGCCTTCGTTTATTTGATTAGCTAAATAACTGTTGAGGCGATTTTATTCGTCAACTGTGTCAAGTCATAACAAATCTAATCAAGTTTTTATCTTAGCAACAAACTGTTAATTTTTAAATGTAAATATTTTTAGCTTCATCAATAAAGTGGATATAATTAATAAATGAGTGAAAACAACAGTGATTTTCTTACTTGCGTAAGTATTGTCATTAAACTGTCTTCACCACACGCTTCTTGTATCAAATCGCATAACTGATCCGGTGATAGCGGTGCATCAATAACTTTTTCACGTGGTTCTGGTGGTAAACCAACAGTTACTTGCTTTTGTAAGACTAATATATCAGCTAACGATTTAGCCAAACTATCAGCACGTTTACCTAACAGACCAGCTGTGTAACGTAGTAGGAACCATGATGTTGTTTGCGTAGCTCGTTCATAGACCTAATAAAATAGAAGAAAAAAAGAGAAAGACATAGCAAAAATGTAAGTAAAATGATTGAATCAGTCCATTATTCGGTATGATCAGATGAGTTTAAAACCGCTTTTCTACATAGTAAACACTTCCATGCTTAGGAAGTGACATGTATGAGCGCTGGTTCAATAATTATGGAACTCGACTTGAAATCATTATAGTTTGTTGGTCCCGATTCAACTACACTTGCTTTGATCCAAACACCTGTGCCAATTACATAAACATGTACTTGCTTGCGAGTTGCAGTACTTAAAGTTTAATTAGAAGCTGATATGGAAGCTAAAGTGATTGACTTGTAACTACCAGAAAAGATATATAAACCCTGCTTCAAGTCTTTCGTTTCGGGAAACTCAGTAATTGAAAATTAAGTAGACATACACATAGTCAGTTACATGAGTTAGTTATATTCTAGTTAAAATGGCAAAAGAAGATACTGAAGTTTTAGTGGAAGCTACTCACAAGAATGTTTGTAAGAAGTGTGTAGCGGAACGTGGAGTCGAAGCTGCAACTAATATCAGATGGAGTGAAGGGTTTCAGTGGATCAGAAGTACGGCGTTGGCAGAAAACTTGGAGACTGGAAGAGAAGAGAGTTCAGATGGCAAAACACACTGAAAGATACGAATGGATGATTTAAGGCTATGTATATGTATTATGTGAATACTTGGAAGCTTCTCAAAATATATTCACCTCTCCTGCCTACTGTCTTGCATAACATAATGACTGCATTAGTTAAGTGGTGTGATACCTTGTATATTGCTCAGAAAGAAAACAAAAATTTCCAAAAACATATATTATGGTTGTGCATAACACATTACAAGACATACTTTCTATTCATCATTACAAAGACTCATATTGATAATATAGTAAAGTGTAACTTAGTAACTACACAGTAGTTCATAAAACATTAATTTTTAAGGACTGAGTTAAACAAAGTCTAAGTCAATATGCAAAACAACTTGTTTTATGCTATCAAACGGGCCCGACCGTTGTTGCTACCTTGACGTGGTGGTCGGGCTTGCCTATCGTAATGAAGCAACCGAGCTATACTGGCTGGAACAACCGTTCCTCAAGGTCCTACCATGTCAGACAGGTCGGTTGAAGAGCGGTAAGACTAAAAGCAACAAACCCAAGGTCCGAAGGCGAAGTCGTACTGTTGACTGTACAGAGGTGTGACAGCAGTAAGGTGTTTCCTTCAGACAACCAGCATGACAGCGATGCTGCCTTCCCACAAGGAGGGGTGGGGTTAGAAAAGGTCGACCCTAAAAATGCGCACTTCGCCTTATCCCACGGATATCCGTCTCCGGCGGTGAGGTCTCAAAAAGTACGGAGCTAACACAAAAATTGCCCATAAAAAGATCGTGTGTGACCGACCTCAAGCAGTTGTCCATTGGGCACTGCGGTCACGCTCCTAGGTCACTAAGACCACCTCTAATCCAATTTCCTTTTCAGGTACCTCCAGAAGAACCCTTCCACGGTGTGGGCAACCGGGAAGTGATAACCGCCCTCATACCTCTAACAGCACCCAAGACCACTGTATTCATAATCAACCTCCCTCTTCAATTCCTCCTACATCGACTTTCGCCTCTAAACTTCCTTTTTCGGCTTCCCTCAAGTGTCACCATAGCTAACGATTCTAGTGCTCAAAACACTATCCCAGGTCTACTGAAACCTCGCTACAAACTACACAATGGAGCCATCAACATACGCACACTATGTCAAGTCGGTTGACAGGCTTCCTTGGCTAGAACCCTAGAATCTCGTACCATTGATTTATGTTGTGTCTCTGAAAAACGCATACAGGTCATTCACTTGACCTCACCTCGGTAAAACGGAGAGCCAACAAGATACACCCTCCGTGTATCTGGTGACCCGACGGCCAGCTCTCGTGGACTGGCAGGAGTAGGCATAGCACTAAGCATGAGGGCCGAACAAGCACTGTTAGAGTGGATCCCCGTCAACAGTCATCTATGTGCTGTTCGGCAAAAAGGCCCCGTAAGAACTCGGAAGGATAGGGACACACGTCGTTGCCTTCTCGTCGTTTCTGTCTACGCTCCCACTGACTGCAGCTCAGATGATGTGAAAGATGAATTTTACAGAAAGCTGTCCGAACTTCTTCAGAAAGCTAAACGCTCAGACATAGTACTCGTAGGGGGTGACTTTAATGCTCAGATAGGTAGCTTAAACCAAACAGAAAGGCATTTAGGTGGGTATTTTAGTATTCCGGCACAACGAACAGATAATGGTGATCGTCTGCTGCAACTGTGCTCAGACAATCGCTTATTTTTAGCAAACACAAATTTTAAGCATAAGGAGAGACATCGTCTAACATGGCGACCCCTACACCAAACCCACGATGGACTCAAATAGACCATATTGCCATCAGTCATCGTTGGAGAGGGTCGGTAGAAGATTGTCGCTCATTCTGGAGTACCTGCTTGGACTCCGACCATGCCCTAATACGGGCACGCATCTGCTTGCGCCTCACTGGACGCAAAAAGCCACATTAAAAAGACCCGTTAGAACTGACTTGAGTAACGAGAAAACCAAAAGTAGGTTCCAGGAACAACTGAGGTCACACTTAGGTAGTTGTGAAGACGAGGCTGACCCAGATGTTGCTTGGAAGGGCATACAATCAGCTGTGGAAACAGCAGTGACATCTATTAGCGACTTAAACCACAGAGTTGCAAGGAACCAGTGGATTTCTTCAAGGTCTGTCACACTGCTGGATTCTCGCAAACTCGTCCCATCAGGTTCTGAACATGATGAAGAGCGAAAACAAATCAGATCTAGGTTAAGAAAAAGTCTAAAGAACGACCGTGAGCAGTGGTGGGTAACGAAAGCAAAAGAGATGGAAAAGGCGGCGACTATAGGGAACACAAGACAGCTTTACAGACTAATAAAAGAAACTGGAATTAATAAGTCAAGTGTAAGTGAGATTATTTCGGAAAAAGATGATACTCTCATCTGCTCCCAGTCCAGACGTTTAGAACGATGGGCGGAACATTTTAGAGAACAGTTCAGCTGGCCTTCAGCTACTCTACAACTACCCTCCATTCCCAGACAGTGTGAATGGGACATTGAAGTAGGTCCCCCGACTCTTGCTGAAGTTCAAAAGGCTATAGTTAATCTGAAACGAGGAAGGGCAGCTGGTCCAGATGGATTGGCTCCAGAGGTCTTTAAGGATGGTGGTCCAATTTTAGCGATTAAGTTGACTAATATTTTAGCTAAGATCTGGGAATTAGACTTTATCCCATCTGACTGGTCGCAATCACTTATCGTCCCAATATATAAGAGAAGGGTTAAAATCATCCTGTGACAACCATAGAGGGATTAGTTTAACTAATATAGTATCTACAATACTGGCCTCGATAATTATCAGACGCCTAACTAAGACTCGTGAACTGCAAACACGAGAGAATCAAGCTGGCGTCAGACCTGGTTGTGGCTGCATCGACCACATATTCACCATTCGTCAGATTCTAGAACACAGGCATACTTATCGGCGTCCGACAATGGTGGTCTTTCTCGACTTAAAACAGCATTTGACTCGGCAGACCGCGAGATTCTGTGGCAGTGTCTGTCACTGAAAGGCGTACCTCAGAAGTACATAAACCTTGTGAAGGCTCTTTACTCGAACACTACTAGTCCAGTCAGAGCTTATGGCAAACTGTCATCTACTTTTGCAACCTCAAGTAGTGTCCGTCAAGGCTGTCCACTTTCTCCATTTTTGTTTAACTTCATCATAGACCTATTGATGGAAATAACACTCTCGTCGACTGAATTCTCGGGTATTGATCTCCTTCCAGGAGGTCCACTTATCGACTTAGAATACGCAGATGATATAGTCCTGTTTGGTGAAGACGCTGACAAAATGCAGAGTCTTCTGGTAGCACTGAGCAACAATGCCAGAATGTTTGGAATGCGCTTCTCTCCCTCTAAATGCAAGTTATTGCTTCAGGACTGGTCTGCGTTAACACCTGAACTAAGGATAGGGAGTGAAGTAGTCGAACGCGTCGAAAACTTCACTTATCTTGGAAGTGTGATCAGCCCTAATGGGTTGGTATCGGACGAAATCTCAGCACGGATTCGAAAAGCTCGTTTGGCATTTGCCAACTTATGTCACCTATGGCGAAGGCGAGATATCCGTCTATTAATAAAAGGACGAGTATACTGCGCGGCAGTCCGTTCTGTTTTAATTTACGGCAGCGAAACATGGCCATTAAGAGTAGAAGACACTCGTAAGCTATTAGTATTTGACCACAGATGCCTTAGAAATATTGCTGGCGTCTGTTGGGATCACTGGGTAAGTAATAGCGAGGTTAGACACAGGATATTAGGGAATGATGGTAAATCAGTTGATGAGGTTGTGAGTCTTCATCGACTGAGATGGTTGGGCCACGTGTTACGTATGCCTGAACACCGATTACCACGACGTGCAATGCTAACCGGGGTAGGGGATGGTTGGAAGAAAGTCAGGGTCGGCCAAACGAGAACGTGGCATCAGTGCTTGAAGTCACCAACTTGTGGTCTGATCCATGTTGGTAGATGCAGACTACTTGGTTGGGGTCGGCGTGACTATCGTAACTAATGGTTGGAGACTGTGGGTGACATGGCTAAGAATCGGTCACAGTGACGTAGGTGTATACACTCTATGTTTTCCCTTAAACTAAGAGATTAAAATCGCTTCATATCTTTCTTTTTACGAACTAATTCTTTCTTCCTGTACCATACCTTTATTACAATCTTTCTTCTATATATTACCACCTCTGAATTAACTACTTTTATGAATCCGGTGTCCATCTTGTTTTAATGTTGTATGTCAACTTGGACCGATGCATATATGTGCCTGGTCCTACGTTGTAGCTGACTGACTAACTGATCAAACGGATAGACTTTTGTGCTTAGAAATGGCTACGGCACACCTTTCAATACGAAGAAAATTAGTCCGAATTACATGTTACACAGGCGATTATGTAGTGATTTAGAGAATCGCCTCAATATTCACAAATTACTATCAGCAAAAAAAGACAAATAACAGATTAAGCTAATCAAAACAAGAAGGAATTCCCAGATTAGTGCCATTAATCGCATAGCCTTGGTTGAAGTTAGACATGTAAACCATTGAATGCCGGCTCAGTTTTAAAGTAAAAACAGCTCATCACCAGACCAGAATTCTCTCGGTCGGATGCATCGGGTTAGGATGCACTACTACATACATTCACTAAGATAAGTTCAAACCAATCATAACAAGATAAAAGAAACTGTCCTTAAAGAATAATGAAAGTTTATCGGTCAATCATAACCAAGGTAGAGTCTGGGTGCATATGTCCATGAAATCATCAAGATGTTAACATTAGGATTCAAGAGGAAAAGCTAAATTTGTGAACTAAAAAGGTTTAAAAGAATTTAAAGAACTCAATACCCAAAGGAAAACAAAAACTCAATGCACCGGAGCCATCGCGATGGATTTTGAGTCATGAAAGTTTCTAAATGATTCAAGTTGTATTTCCCAGCAGCCAATTAGAACGTTTACTGATTAATTCAGTAAATCTACATACAACTTACTGTACTGAGTGAGCTTACAGTAAGTGATAATGATATATGATATCCAAATGTTAAAGTAGATAAAACCAGATTTGAACATGTAACTTTAGGGAAGATAGAAACATTTTGCAAAGATTTTAGAAACAGGTATAATCCCTTAAATTTTCACATGAAACAGAATTTGATGATAAAATAGATTTCCATAAACAAAATATATTGTATACATGAGCAAATTTTTGCACAAAAATCTATGAATAGTATAAGTTTATCAACCATAAAAGCACGTTTCAGCTGTTGAAAAAAAGTGCTGATATTGAGGTGGATGAAACGGTTTGTGATAAACTTTGTATTCTATCAGATTCACACTAAAACAATAATTCCTTCTAGTAAATTCATAAAAATTTGGCGCAACCAGGCAGTACCAATAACATTCACAGCACGAATAATGTTTATAAGTGGAGTACAATGATTTCCAAACATATAATACCGTGCAACAACGTCAGGATATGAAGTCCTGTGGTAGCCGATGACCAAAATGGATTAGTATGTTATTTGTTCTCTAAGGATCATGGAGCCTATGTACATCATTGGTTTGGAATCAGAGTCTTCCTATTCCCTCTAGGAGGATCCTTCATATCCACCAACCAGACATTGGTTTCTTGTCTTTTAGTTCCCATACACAGCACACCTGACAAATGAAGGGAGTGAGTAGGACTACCCTGGAAGAATATCTGAGTTTCTAAGTGTCTTTTTGGTTAACACATAACTGTAGTAAAAATCCTAATTTGAAAAGGTCAGAAGAATTGAGTGTAGAATAATGATCATTTCAAAGAAATCAAACAAATATTCATACACACTAACCAATGAATTTTGAGCAAGAAAATTGCACGGTAAGCTAATTGTTGTTCAACAAGTATTGAAATTATATCACACAAATCCCACACATGTTTGTATAAAGACATCAAATTATAATCAATATTAATCAGGTGTACAGTTGAACAGTGAGTTGTGAAACCAATATACTACTCTAGTAAAGAATTCTAGATGTTAAAACTCATACACCAAAATTTACGCAACATAATCATTTCAATTAATGTATTATAAAGTCATCATATTCACTATAGGAAAAAAAGTAAAGTCAGTTTATTCAAAGAAAAAATCATGAACTAATGCAAAGGTTAATTAGACCTATTAATAAGGGACGTAGCATATTTTCTGAAGGATTTCTATCCATTGACACAAAAAATGATATAACCGACAGTTTGAATAACATTCAATGCTGTTAGTAAAGTAGTATATTTCAGACAAACTATTTGCTTGAAAGAATAGTAGTATACACTATTTAAGCTTTGTCTTCATACTATGCTGAATGAAAATCGAGTAAATCGGTAAGAGCTTAAGTTTAATTTAGTATAATATAAACAGATAGTAAATATAAGACGAAATAAAACAGTTGCACAGTTTCGTTGTCATGGATACAAACCTCTTTTAGTAATGACCGAACAGTAGCTGGTTGTGTTGGGTCTATTCCAGTATTCCAGTCTAAACCACATAATTGATGTAATCTTCCAAGTATTTCAACTTGTTCAGCTAAATTATCAGTACATCTTAATCGTTTAACTAATTGATCCGGTGATAAGGAATTTAACCAATCTGTGGAATCCAGCCCACATGTACTCGATCTTCCTTCAGATGTACGACGACTATGTGTACCAGAATAATTTGGACTGTTCGTAGGATTGATTTGGTCTGAACTGACTAAATGGGATGGGGAACGTTGCGATTGTTGACCTCCACAAGTATTTGAATCTGTTGTTTGATAAGTAATATTTGGATCGAATTTTTGATGTTCATGAGATCGAGAAGTAGAAGATTGTTCATGTTGACATGTTACTGTAGATGAAGTGTTACTTTCCGGATTGATAATGCGTTTTAATGCTAAACGTGACGCTTTGGATGTTAAATCTTCATTTTGTGTTTGGAGTAGACGATAATTTGTAAGATCTGTGTAAGTAGATAACATAGTAAAAATATATTAAAATAATATGATGAAAACAAAATAAAAAATAATAAAGTGACAAAGCAATGTATTGATTCAAGATGTTATACGTTAAAATAAAGCAATAATGAGATTGAAAAGCTGATAAAGATAAATAAGAACAAATGATGAAGGCAAAATAATTTTGTCATTAGTAAGTAGTAATTATTTGAGACTAATCTCGTTTAAGATAATACTGGAAACCAGGAAATACTTGAGAACTGTTTGCTTCTCGTATAGGTGTTGGTAATGTTAGATTCCCAGAACTCACTTGGTAAATGTCTCATTATAGTGAAAATTCACTAACATTCCACTACTAGAAACGGTTGATTTTATTTGCAATGAACTAACAGAGAGGCGCATAGAAACTCCAATTCCAGCATCCGCGATAAAACAGTTAATTCTTAGATGCGCAATCAATGTCCAATTCAGATTTGACAACGAATACTATAGACGGCTAGATGGAGTTGCCATGAGATCACTATTGGGCCCTCTACTGGCTGATATTTTCCTTGCAAAACTGGAAAACGGACCACTTAAAAACATAGTTAGCCATTTACCAACTTATTATCGCTATATAGACGATACCCTCATAGTATTAGAAAAAGAAAATGATAAGACAATTGACTTAATATATTTAATAACACTCATCCATCAATTAATTTTACATCAGAAGGTGAACAGAATGATAGCGTATCATTTCTAGATTTCCAACTAACAAGAAGAGCAGACGGAACTTTAAAAAGAAGGGTACACAGAAAGTCTGCAACATGACTATACACTCATTTCCATAGTGCAGTTCCAATCAGATACAAAAGGAACTTGATAAAGATCTTGACTCATCGAGCTAGAATGATCTGCTCTGAAGACACCATTGAAGAAGAATTGAATAATATTCGCGACCTGCTTAGTATGAATGGGTATCCCATGAAATTCATCGACAAACATATGATGGAGAAGAAAACAAGGACAAAGATACCCACCGTCCCTAAGAAGGTACTATTCATAAAACTACAATTCATAAATAACACCACTGAAGAAATCTTGACTTAGAAACTAAGAAGAGCCGTACAAAAAACATTTAATGCTGCCAGATTAAATGCAATCTTCTACAATTATCCCAAGATAAGAACAGCCAACAAAGACAGACTGCCTGAATTCGCCAAATCTATGTGCATCTACCGTTTTAACTGCTCTTGTTGAGCCAGTTATACTGGGCGTACAATTCGGCAAGTCCGTCATCGTATTACAGATCATCCGTCATGGTTAAGCAAAGGACAGGTAAAAGTGATTAAAAGTTCAATTCTCTCACACTTGGTTGACACAGGTCATCAAGTCGAATTGAATAAAGCTTTTAGGGTTATCTACAATATCCCATCAAATTTGCCACATGGTTTACGAGTGCGCCTCTTGTACATTGCGGAAGCCATCGCAATCCATGTTCACAAACCTGACCTTTGCATTCTAAAGAGATTCGTACAACCACTTTCTCTGCCCTGGCCATCAGTATAAGATTTCCTTCAAAAGAACTATTTTTCATACTTCTCCCAATAGTTTTTTTTAACTTTTGTAATTTTGTTTCTGTTGCTTTTGAACTTAATAACTTCTCAACATTCATCTCTTGATTCTTACGTAACTACTATCCTATTGACCATCCATTAAAAAATTCTGTTCCTTCTCTCTTTTTCATATATTACGCAACGTAGCAACTTCTTGATTTAATAATTACTTTGAATATTAATAATCCTCTATCTTCCAACTACTCAACGTTAATTTAAATGTCATTATGTAACTATTATGTAGCTATTACGTAACGTATCCACTCGATGAGTATTATATCATTATTGTAAATCATATATTAGTGTAGAACCATGATAACAAACTAATTGAAAATAAATCTCTTCGCTCAAATCGTTCCTTCTTTATTTACCAAATGTCTCATTTTTTGGAAATTTGAAGTCCTTGTTTTCGCGCCAAAAGCGCTTATGTCCACCTTCATGTCGCATTTTCCACTAGGGAGGACCTTAACTGTTATTGGTTCGTTGTCTCTTTTAATATGCTATTCTGTAACGTCTCCCAAAGACATTTTTATACTGTATATATACGCTTGAGTTGTTGTTTTTGTTGTTGTTCATGCTTCTGGTTGCTTGTGGAATACATTTCCGTCTTCTCAACCTGGACTTCTATCTCTGGTTAGTGGGGCTGGGACGCATCAGAATAGTCAACTTGTTTGATCATTGTGTCACTGAATCTTCGTTTCGTTCGCAGATTAGGTGGACTCGTAATCTCTCCAAGTATAGCGATAAGGCTGCTCAGTAGTGAGGATTCGGAGCCCCACTAGTGGTGGAACCTAGGACCTTCAGGTCACTCCGTGAAAGCTAGAAATATTAGAACCAATGGGTTATTATTACTAAATATTAATTGATGATAAGACCCAAAACAGGAAACATGTAAGCTCCATGTGTAAAAAAAATCCAGTAATATGAGCTACATTCAAATACTTAATGATTTATGCCATAGGAGATGGAAAAAAGGATAAAACGACAAGGAAATGGACTCTAAGATTTGCTTCTTAAGTTATCGCAAGATTTAGAATATAAAACAGGTAGTAATCATTTATCCGACAGGAAATTTCAGTTATCTAAAGTACGCACATAAACACCTATATAATAAATAACGTTTAACCAATAAATGCAGTGAAACGTAATTGAGGATCATTACCTATGTAAGAAGGATTGCGGTAGTCCAGAAAAGACTAAAATCGCCAGTGTAATGATCCCATGATATAGATAAAAGCCTTGTGTGGGGTTCATCAACATATGCCTCCTGCAGTTAAGGCAAGATGTTCGAATGAATTTTAAAGAATAACTACGCCTTTTCTGCTTTCAGTAAACTTGTGTGATTCTGATATTTAACAGTGAAAAATATGCATAAACTACGTCTTATTACGTCATAGATGTTTTTGAAATGTTTATCAACTTTAGAGACTATTTCGACAAAGGTAACTCCTACAGAAAGTGCAGCATTGGTAAAATATCAGTCAATTTGTGTTAAGTTCACTTACTGTGGTCCAATATGGCTTGGATCACCACACTTCATTCGATTATTCGCAATCAGAACAATAATTAAGGGTAAATAATAAATACGTAGATTCCGATAACACAAATAACAAATATACAGTGTTAATAACATCAGAGTCTATGTCGAAGGATTTCCTGGTAGCATCTCAACTTATCCGCCAGCGCAGATTGATTGAAAATGGATCCGACTTAAACCTAGACAGAGCATGCAACAACAGTGGTCTACCATGGTAGATAGTTAAGCAGTTCGTTGTTAACTCATAAATAAAACAAGAAACTCCTACTATTATTACAATATAACAGACTCCTCAAATTTGTTATACACAAAAAACCCCGATTAATTCAACTCACCATCATCTGTTTGGCCATCTAGCGGATCATCCATTTCAACTTGCCAACTACTATTGGTATTATTCTCCCCTTGATTGTCGCTTGTCCATTCGACTAAATTAAAATAGAAAACACTTTGATGAAAAACATATAAATAGAAATCATCATTACTGTTTGAGAAAACCTACTGAGAATTTTTAATATTTATTCACCATTTACAATTTAGATACTTCCGAACCATTTAATCTCCATGAAACCTGAAGGTCTAGGTTCGATCCTCGGTGTGGTCGTGGATGCGTACTGCGTATGTACTCGGTGTTGACCCATATACTTGTTTCATGAAAGATAATGGAGATATTACCTACGCATTTGCTCTAAACTAAAATAAATGAGGCTACGTAGAAACTTTATAAATTAAGACACTGTAACACTCAACATCATGAGAAATATTTATAGTTATTAAAGAACATCATATTACCTGTATTACGATTAAACAAATCCAATGAAACAGCATGAGCTAAAGCCATAGATTTTCGTCGCATAGTATGTCTTTCAAAACTGTCTAATTCAGGGACAACTGGTGATATACCACCACCAGTAAGTATAGAATCACCAGAACTAACTGTGAAGTGATTTTCATCTACAGTCAGACTGTCAGTACGTACATTCAAAGTCATTCGACGTTGTGAAGTACAGCTAGTGATTGATTTTGCACGTTGAAGTATAGCTTCTAATAAAGTAGTTTTTGAAAAAAGAGAAAACAGAAAATAATAGAAATAAAAAATAGGGGAGGGACACACGACAAGACTGTTTTTTTGTCATGCGAAACTATGTAGGGTTTCACTACACTCGTGACAGCCATGAATAAAACTCAACTAACAAAGATTTTATAACCAATTTTTCTGTGCTCAGAGTAATACAGTGAAATTCATGTACATGATTTAAATTAAAAATATATGTAGAGCAGTTGGATATTGTTAAACGGTGGCGAATATCGAGAAAGCTGTAAATTATGGAATTTCTTAAAATGATTATTATTCTTATTACATTTTGATTGCATAAAATTATTAAACAACTGGATTAGTTTATTTTACATTGATTGTATTGTACATTTCTTTTGGACTTTTTAATTTTGGTAATACGTTCCACTGTTATTCAATTATTGCTGACTGGTTACTTAAACTTTGTTCTGTTCTCTAACATTTTATGGAATGATTGTGTTTAGACTAAAATTCCCTATTTTAAGTGTGTTGTGGTCTGATAACCCATGTATATATAAATCAGAAGTGTGTAGGGAAGATATCTAAATGCTAACTTCGTCTTCTATCGCACTGATAGATGCTCGGAAACTCATTCCACCTGGCTCTGAACATAATGAAGAGCGGAGTCAGCTTAAGCACAAGCTGAAAAGAAGCCTACGCAATGATCGCGAACAGTGGTGGGTAGCGAAAGCAAGAGAGATGGAAAAGGCAGCGGCAATAGGTAATAGCAGACAATTGTTCAGACTCGTTAAGGAAACCGGAATTAGGAATCCGACCGTTAGCGAAACAATCTCACAGAAAGATGGACATATTATTCATTCTCAATCCAGGAGATTGGATCGATGGGCAGGACACTTTAGGGATCAGTTCAACTGGCCTTCAGCCACACTTCGGTTTCCCACGATCTCTAGTCAACCTGAATGGCAAGTTAATGTAGGTCCTCCGTCTCTTTACGAAGTTGAAAAAGCCATAGGAAATCTGAAACGAGGGAGAGTAGCAGGCCCTGACAGGTTTACTCCTGAGATTTTTAAGGATGGTGGTCCAGTATTAGCAATGAGATTAACCGAGGTCATAGGTAGAATTTGGGAACTGGACGTAATCCCATCTGACTGGTCTCAATCATTGATTGTGCCAGTCTATAAGAAAGGACAAAAGTCCTCTTGTGACAATCACAGAGGAATCAGTTTGACTAATATAGTGTCTAAAATATTAGCCTCAATAATACTTCGACGCCTAATAAAAGCTCGTGAAGAGCAGATTAGAGAAAACCAGGCCGGTTTTCGACCTGGACGTGGTTGTATAGATCAGATATTCACACTACGTCAGGTTCTAGAACACAGACACACATTCAGACGCCCCACAATGGTAGTATTTCTCGACCTTAAGGCGGCATTCGACTCTGTTGATCGTGAGGTTCTATGGCAGTGTTTGTCACTGAAAGGAGTACCAAAGAAGTACATTAACCTTATAAAATCTCTCTACTCGAACACAACTGGTAGAGTGAGAGCTTATGGCGAACTGTCATCAGAATTGATTACCTCAAGTGGTGTTCGTCAGGGCTGTCCACTCCCCCATTCTTGTTCAACTTTGTGGTCGACGTACTTTTAGAGATAACACTCTCCTCATCTGACTTTCTAGGGGTTGAACTTCTACCGAGAGGTTCACTTGTTGACTTAGAATATGCAGATGACATAGTTTTATTTGGTGAAGACGCTGACAAAATGCAGTCTTCTGACCACTCTAAGCAACAATGCAAGCATGTTCGGCATGCGATTCTCCCCCTCGAAATGCAAAATGTTACATCAGGATTGGGTTGCATTGACACCCAAACTAATGATAGGGAGTGAAGTAGTTGAGTGTGTCGACCGCTTCACTTATCTTGAAGTCTCACCAGCCCTTGTGGTCTGGTGTGTGACGAAATCTCAGCACGAATACAGAAGGCTCGACTAGCTTTTGCCAATTTGCGTCATTTATGGCGTAGGCGAGATATCCGTCTATCAACCAAAGGACGGGTTTACTGCGCAGCAGTTCGTTCCGTCCTACTTTATGGCAGTGAAACATGGCCAGTAAGAGTACAGGATATTCATAGGCTACTAGTATTCGATCATAGGTGTCTTCGAAACATTGCTCGTATATCCTGGGACCATCGAGTAAGCAATGCAGTTGTTAGGGAACGGGTACTAGGTAAGGATGGCAAATCAATTGATGAAGTGATGAAACTTCATCAGTTGAGATGGCTGGGACACGTGTTACGTATGCCCAACCAACGACTGCCTCGATGTGCGATGTTTTGTTGTATAGGAGTAGGTTGGAAGAAAGCTAGGGGCCGCCAGACCAAAACATGGCAGAAGTTCATGAAGTCACTGACAAGTGGACTGAGTCATGTTGGTAGGTGTAGACTACCTGGTTGGGGACCGCGAGATGAAAGCAACCGATGGTTAGAGACCTTGAATGACATGGCTCAAAATCGTTTGCAATGGCGCAGGTGCATCCACTCTTTGTGTTCTCCCAAAATATAATCTTCTGAATTCTTCATGTCCCTTTCTTTTTTCTCTTTCCAAATTTATTTCACTGGATTATAGTCCTTGAATAACATCTTCAAACCCTAATTTTTCTGATTACAGCTTATAATCTTACTACATCTAGCACTACGGGATTTGAATCGACCACTGCATCTCTGTGCTAATGTGGTGTGGCAACTCGAACTGATGTACGTACGTACGAAGTTCTACGTTGGTACTGACTGACTGACTGGCTCAACTTTGTCTTCTAATTGGACAGTGGGTTGGAATGAGCTCGAAAACAAATAGGCTTTAAGATCTCAGTTGGTATTCATCAATGAAATAGGTTATTGATCAGTCCTACGGACGAAGTAGTTAATAAGTGGACACGACAACTATCTTCTCGTAAAATAAACAACCATATCATACGAGAACAAAACAATGGAATCTACTCGAAAATATGATAAATATTAGGAAGTAATACTGAAATTCCATACTCGGAAAAGCAATTTTTATCCCAGTAGAGAGAAAATGGTGTTTCGAATTAGCTAAAAACAAAAATACTAGCAATGTAACAACGTAACAACTATGAGAGTAGATTCATAGACTGAATTACGAGAGTGGTAACTAATCTAATAACTGCTATTCGTTCTGTTGCATACATTAGTAGTTTGGAAACAGCAAGTCATGGATCTGATAAAGTACAAGTTGTAGTACAGTTGGTATGTGGCTAGTAGCGGGATCGAAGATCAGCATTTAGTTCTACTTATGACTCATCAGATGGATGTTCACCGTGATACTCGAACCTTATACCTATCGTTTCAAACGCCAATGCGTTATCCACTGAGGAACGAAGTCCAGCTAACCTGCCCACTGACCTCAGTTTTAGACAAATTTACTAAAACTTGTGAAATAACGGTATATTGAGACAATTCGCTTAGGATGCCAATTTAACTGCGCGGATGTCCCGCAACACACGTCGTCGAAGTCTCTAGAGACCCAGAGAACATTTCATCTAATCAGCATTGGATAGAAGCTTATCAGAATCATCTGGAAAATGAGGAGTCATGTGTCAGGTTTTCAATTGGATATTTATCTATATTGTTGCTACATGTAGTGCTTCCAGGGATTTCTAGAATCCCAAAGCTAAGCATAAATCCATAAATACTTTTGGCTTTACATACATTGACCGACTTTACGGAAACGCTCTTAATCTCATTGAGCACTTCTTTTTAATCGTTTTAATTGACGTGTAGAAGCTTAGGGTTATAGGAAGCGGTTGATTAGGAAGGTAGAAATAAGCGTTTTAGTAGCAGACTTAACAATGAAAACAGAGACTAATCAATTGAAGTCCAGAGTACCAATAATAACAAACTGCAAATCTTCACTAATAAAATACAGTTTGGAAAGTGAGTTTCTGAACTAGTAACGAATAAACGTTCTCATCAAAAAATAACATAACGTATAGTTGTAACGTTAATTTTGATGAATCACTTCGGTGATGGTGATGCATTAAAATAATAAACAAATAAACTTTTACATAAATTTTACACTTACGAGCAGATTCACTGAAATCTATTTGCCTTAAACAAGATGTTTCTTCAAAATCTCTAAGAGTACCAAGTATGACACTGAAATTAAACATATAGGTAAACATACTAATGTACGTAAAGCATATTAGCTAAATTTATAGACAACCATTGTTTATAATCAAACCAGTCAATTATAAACAAGGTAGAACCTAGCGTACATGTGTATCTGTCGAAGTCACCACACCAAATCAGCACAAAGATAATGAAATAGTCTAGACAAATCTCAGACTAGTAGAATAAGTAACAGCATTGGTGGGAGTAAAAGAGGTCAGTTATAGAAGACAATGATTTGAAATGAAAGAATAAATTTGAAGAATGAAAACAAATGAGATGATTTTAAATCTCAAGATCAGAGGGAAGACAAAGAGAATAGATCTAAGACATTGCAAACAATTCTAAGCAAAGTCACTCAACGTCATCGACCACTGGTTATGATAACTAGGCAGACCCTAACCAAGTAGTCTGAAAGTACCAACAAATCAGGCCAACAGTTAAAGAATCTAAGGATTGATACGTTTTGGTTTCACCTCCCTTAGCTTTATTCCAACCTACTCCTAAACCAACAAAAATTGCTCGTTGAGGAAAGTGGTGATTGAATGTAGGTAATACATATTTTAACTACCTTAATTGATGAAGGTTTACTACCTCACTAACCGATTTGTCATGCTAGGCTATTTCTCTTGGTCTCACTTGAGCATTCTTCCCTCAGTGTGCAAACGTTTATATTAAAATAGACGTGATACAACATAAGGCAATGAGTTAGGCATTATAAGTTAACTATTATAGCACACAAACTAATATTACTTACTGAAAAATCTAGTCTCAAACGATTTTTTCCAGCTAATGTCATTACTTTGTGATGAAAACTATGCTCAATTTGTATTAAAAAAACTACAAAATAAGAGCTCAAATTTAAATAATCTACAAGTATTTAAAAAATTCCTAGTAGATTCAAATGTTGACGACAAGTGGATGGAGATAAGAAGGAATCCATAAGTTTGAAGCAAACATACATATGGTTGAAGGGAAAACATTTTAATCAACCAGTGTCGAATAAAAGTTTCTCAAAAACATCTAGAAAGTGAAGAATCACGTGCCACATTTCTAATCGGATGACTACCTTTGTCTAGTAGGGTTCCAAAACCTTTCAGAAGCCCAAGGCCATATGAAATGTTATAAATACCCTCGATTTTCTGTACATAAACTAACGTTGGAGTAAAGTGTTCTTTCCACATGCCGTGCCTTTTCTCTCGTGTTCAAGTTGTCACGTAGATCTAGCCTGGGGTTATTAGAGGAGTTTAGTAAACCGATTCAAGAGTTCAGTCAGAAGATTTATCAGTTCATAGTTTTATTCTATAACTATTAAACACTTGAATGTTATATTCTCAAACTGTAACCTACCATTTGACATATAAACTATCACTGTATGTTTTATCTTCCCTATATTATTGTTAGTCAATTACAGACTTATCACTTACTCTTTCTTTCACTTATAGTTAAACACAAATTGTAATTTCTTATTTATATTGATGTGTGGTTAGGGATTTACTTTACATAAATGTATGAGTTATGAAAAAGAATCGGCTGCTCAGCAAAACTGGCTAACTGCTTTGTCTTCTGACTGGACACTGATTTCTAACGAACTTGAAGAAAAACAGGCGTCAAGTTCGCAGTTCGCTGTTTATTGGACACTATCATTGGTTATCAGTCTGATGGAGAATATAGGGGAGCAAATTAAAAATACAACTGGACAATACAATTACTCCCATAATAAACGATTTAATCACATGGGTCCCAATACAATGAAAGTGCCTGTTGTTTTGAAGATATGACAATTGTACCCATTTTTGATAAATTTCAGTTTTCTTTTTTTATTCTTTTAAAAAGTCAGTTAGATCAAAAAACAGAATTAATCTCGCATTACAAATTTGATACTATTAAATTTTCGCTCAACAAAACATAAAATATTAACTATGTAACAGTTAATTTATTTTGTTTTCACTTTTGTTGATTTTCAAGACTGACTAAGGATCAATCTGCGTTGGGATAGAAACTCATTTGACAGACTTCTCAATATTATATGGAGTCAGAAGTTGACCACACTTTGTAAAGAATAATGAGCCAAAATATTATACAGGATGCAAAATGGATCAATTCGCTACTGAATATTATTAACTGAAAACCACAAATTGTTATCAATACTAGTAACATATTGAATAAGTGGCTCAATAGCCTAGTGACTAAATGAAAATTCTAGATTTTATTCTTAATCACTACTAAGGATTTATTATGAAAAGGTTGTAAATATTTATCTACATTTGAAGTATATTGTGTAACAAAAACCCTATTAGTTGAATACATACCGTGTTGCATTCATATAGCCTGAAGCCATTTTTTTAATTGCTGAAGATAATGGTGTTGGAATAACATCTGAAAAAAATATAAATTAACGCAACAGTGAGGAATTAAAAATAATAAACATTAAATTGTACACGGATTTTTATCATGGATTGATAATTCAATAAACGATCGTTAAAAATTACAGAGTATTGTCTCATCATTCTACTTAGACCCAGATCGTTAATGAGTAACCAAGATATCACATGAAATATTAAACAATATGATGTATAGAGCATTCGGCAAGCATCTACAGAACTCATTGAACTTCAGACAGTCGGTGATAGAGAACGATCATAATTCTGTACGAACAGTAAGAAGATTTAGACTACTTTTAACCTGTTTGTCTAGACAGATAGTAGCTAAATTTGATAAATTTAATAAAGACCAATACATCAAAAACAGTTTATCCCATTTCGAAAATAAAGCAGTTATGATAACAGACAAAATGTGGACTTCAACCAACGAATTTCATATAAACAATAGCACAAATTTACTGTAATGCTGAAAAGCTATCCAACTTAACAGTCTGCCAATTCATGAACAATGAATCACACACTTTTTCCCATGAAACATAATGATGATAGATGATTTACGTTACAAACCTAGAATCTAACCAATAAACTACATATTTTTCTTTTGTTTGACCTATCAGTTACACAGCCTAAATATTTGAGGAGAGTCCGTTTTAGGTTACGTTAATGTGGTATTAAAATAAAAATATTCCTTTTATACTAATACCATATATATTCGGTGGATTAGGATCAAAGTAGAGACTGGTACAGATGTGATTTGGCCCAAGTAGCCATACCACATTAGCATGACTAAATGAAAATAATGTAGTAGGAATGTTAAAGACGATGACTAAACCTTAGGAATATGGTTTAAAAAAGCAAAGTGGAAAGGTATGTATGAAGGGATACTGTAATTCAAAGCAATGATTTATAGTAATGAAGCAGAACAGAACGGACTGTTGTACATCATACTTGATTTACATAGAAGATGAGCATATTGCCTACTCCACAAATAACACAAGTTGGATGAAGTCAAGAAAGATTTGTTTAGATACTAACTCACTAGAGCTGATAAGACTTTTAATAGAATGGGAATGGTAGATACGCTCAACTACTTTACTCTCTCTCTCTCTCTCTCTCTCTCTCACTAGTTCAGATGTTCATGTAGATCAGTTCTGAAGTAACACTTCGTATTTAGAAAGAGAAAAAGGAATCCTAAACATGTCGGTATTGTTCCTTCAGGTGGTTAAAAGATTCTTCATTTTGTGAGTATCTTCATCAAACAGGACTATGCTATCTATGTATCCTAAGTCAGTGAGTACAGCTCCTAGAAGAAGATCAACCTTTGAATGGTTAAATAGTCTCAAATCATTACAGACTGATCTCATGTGGGGTAATAATGAAAACCAGAGATTATTGAATAAATACTTCATCGAAGAATGGGACTCCTTGTTAGTGCGCACACACGACCTTATCACAGGTTGAATCCACAAGCTTCAGGCTCAAGACGAACTAATAAAGACTACTGCGTCGACGCCCGATCGGAAAAATATAACTTCAATTAATTTGTTACATAGAAGCGATCGCCATCCAGTCCCACTAGCGACAATTGTTTCACTCCCAAAATGTTTAGACTCCACCAGTTACAACTTTTTGCTAATAATTCGGAAATATCTTGAAGTAACTCACTAGTGAGCTCATTGCTTTAATTTATTTGAGCAGGATTCTCTGGAGATAAGTTTAAATTACATCTTGTATAATTACAAATGCTTAAAAAACCCATTTACCTGAACGAAAATATCGGCGATATATTGGGAATAAAAGTAATGGGCGTCCAGGACTAGTCCATGCATGTTTTAAATAACCTATACATGTTCGAAAACAATCCAACAGAAATTCTATATCCAAATTTAAATAAAATGCATGATGATCAAAGAACTACAGAACAATGAAGAAAAAAACATATAAGAAAAAAGTCTACAGAAGTAATTCATTGAATAATCAAAAGCAAACAAACAAAATTGTGAAGTTTAATGTTTACAAAATCAGTATTCTTGGTTACACATAGAACTTAAGTCAATCAAACAAAAATAGTGTAGAACGTAACGCAAATGTTAATTGGACCAAGGTCTGATACCACGTTAGCATGGTGAGATGGAATTAACAAGATATATTATGACCGAATTAATGTAATACCAATATTTAGGATGATCAGAAAAGCGGTATAAAAAGTAGAAATTAATACTGAAACTCAGGGACTAGGAGCAAGTGAAGAATGAATACACTTACTTCACTGCAGAAGATCCTGGATCATCGCACCTATCGGATTCAACCAATACATAAGATTATTATAAGGAACATGACAAGAATTATGATCACTCTGACACGCAATTCCGATAAAAAAATTAATAAATCTAATGTTTGGTTGGTTAAGTGTTGGCTCGGATAATTTTAGCTTTCTTCTAATGTAATCATGTCCCAGCAAGTATTGAAATTTATAGTAATTGGTGTATATATTATTTGTAGAAATTATCGAAGAGAATTTGTAGTGAACACTATAGGTCAATTATTTATTGACTAGTTTATATATGTATCACAACAAAATTATTTTGTTTTCGAAATTCTGAAGTTTCTTATGGTGAATGTACAGTAGAATGGAAACATCTCATGTATATTGGTTAGAACAAACAGTTTACAATTGATAACACGTAAGCATCTGTTTTTCACCTATTATGTTGTAAGACGTGAAGTGACCTTATATTAGCATCGAGTGAGTATGTAGTAAGCCCATTCAACTACTGTATTATTTATCTGCTCACTATAATTTAGACACTTGATCCACTATGTAATTTTCTGTATGAGTCTGATTGAGCACATATCAATTTTTAATCTATTCTCCCATTGGTCGTAATACACAGACAATCAATAATTTATCCATACTTCATTAACACTCATAAATATATATGGACTTTTAACACACACACACACTCCCTCTTAGTTTCCCTTTGTGTTTGCCTCCTGTACGCTTACGGATTTTACCAATCTTTAACAATAAACTATCTCTATAACTGGTGTTCAGGCTTTTGAATAATCTCGAGTAAGTCCATAATTCTACTAAAAGATTTAGCCTGAATTTAATATTCAGTTGACGGGATACTATTTATTGGAGTCAGATATAGGGGAAATTAGCCCCTACAAGTATATCAAATAATGATTTAGGTGTTAACATATTTTTTTAACTTTTTCTAGGACTAGTCATCTCCTAGGCCATCACAGAAGGGTTTAAAAACTACAGTCGAATAAACTCAGAGTGGGATTCCGAACACCCTATCCAAACAAGTAGTGTCAACCCTATTGGCGTACACTTTTTAAAAACTAGATCTTTACTGGAAAGCATACTTCAAATATTAACACAAGTCGACCAACCTATCCTTATCACTGAGGTCTGAAAAAATAACTTATAGAGAATCACACTTGGTGAAATTCCAAGTAAAAATTTATCAACAATGGTGCTGACAAACACATTATTCACCATATTTTCGATTATCCAAACATCTTTTGCATACTACAAGTGTGTATTATTTACACACTAAAGAAATAAGAAGTATACACATAAGGTAATCAATTTAGACACTAATTGACTCAGAGATTCGAGCACAGTTCGCAGTCTACAAGAAATATCAAAATTCACAAATTACTTCCTGTCAAAATGACATTCTCCTCAGCTTTACGTGCACACATTGTATGAACTAACGAGACATTCGGTATACTTTAAGTATTGGATGACATTACATAACAAATAGGAATAATGAGAATAACTGTTTCTTAAAACCGTTGACACGTAAATCACACGTTCAAACCACCGTGATTTATTTTAACATACTGAACTTGGTAATACAACAATTAGCCCTTATACCAACCTAAATACCGAATTTGGAATACATGATTATAACAATATAAGGAAGAGATTAAAATAACCGCGATGGACTTTTAGACAGCTCTTAGCCAATCAGAAAACAGCCTTTATAAGTGTTCTCTTATCAGACTGGAAAGAGGGACAGAAAATGGATGTACATTCTGGACCATTGGGAATTAAAATTATCTCGGCCTCAACCCAAGTTTAATTGTGCTAGGCTAAGTGTATCACTGGTCACACACAGTCAATATTGCATGACAACAGAACAGGATCATCAATTGGTATTGATGACAATTTAGTTAAAACACTAGCCACTAAATGCCCTGGTATGGCCGACAGTGTGGTGGGTCCGCCCTCCCTCTCGAAATGCTCTCACACGGCCAAGCGTATATAGCCTCTGCCAGGGAAGTCCTACTCACTGCCTTCTCGTGTCGGGGGTGTTGTTTACGAAAATGAGAGGACGAAAAGCGAATGTCCGGTGCTTTAACCGGATTCCAAACCAATGGTGCACATGGGCTCTAGTATCCCGAGGGAACGAATGGAGTATGAACCAATCGTTGGTCACAGGCCACCATGGGACTGCATCTCCTCACGATGCTTCACTGCCTTGTGGGTCAGACCTTTAGGTCAAAGGCTCGGGGAGTGGCCTCCTAAGAAAACCACCAGATTCAGTCTGGGCACCCGGGCAGTATCACAGCCCACACACAAATAAAATGAAAATGACGATATTTACTGAAAATTCTATTCACGCTTCGATTAACAGTCAAACAATTCACATTATTATTATTATTTTATTATTATTACTTATTTACCACGTCACTTATTCACTCTCTTTTATTCCCACTTCGTGTATCCTTACTTTTCGACTTATACAGCAGATCGCCTATGGTGGAAACTCGGTTCTATCTAAACGTTCTCGAGTCACTGCCTGGTTGAAAATTATTGTATGCTACCACCGAATACTAATACTGAAGCAGTTTTTCTGAAACCACGTGCACCATTCAAACTGGCTGCCTTCAACGTTCGCACACTTATGCAGGTCGCACAACAGATAGAGTTGGCTATGTCTTTGGAAAGTCTTAATATCGACGTTTGTTGTCTATCCGAGACCCGTATTCAAGACTTCGGTGAAGTACTACAAATTCGCTCTCCATCTGCCACTTCAAATAGCTTGTTTTATGTGTGTTTATCCGGGGACCCTGTGGTATCTTCGTCTGATTTTGCTGACGTTGGTGTCGCACTAAGAGCTAGAGCTGAGGCAGCACTAATCGATTGGATTCCCATTAACAGTCGGTTATGTGCTGTTAGATTATAGTTCCATCAAAGTGAGAAGAAATCGGCGTGAGAAACCATGTCTTTTCGTCATCTCCGCTTATGCCCCGATAGATTGCAGCCCGGATGCAATCAAGGATTAATTCTACCACCAGTTAACCGTTCTTCTCCAGAAAGTGCGTTCGATAGATATTGTAGTACTAGCCGGAGACTTGAATGCTCAGGTCGGGCGTCTAGGCACAGAAGAGAGTCGTTTAGGTGGCCGATGGGGACTTGTTGGTCGCAGGACAGATAACGGAGACCGTCTACTGCAACTGTGCACAGACCACAACCTGTTTCTGGCTAGCACTAACTTCCGGCATAGTCATCGCCGATGTGCCACCTGACCGAATTTCATAGGTACAAAAACTAATAAAGTATGAAATTATTTATTACCGATTGATAAAACAAAAGTTAAAACAAACTACAGTTTAAGCATGATGATAATGAACAAATCTCTAAACTCTATAAAATGTTATTGTAGAACACAAAATATGTTGTTACATTAATTCACTTAAACATAAATATATTCAAGATTATATGACTAACCTGAGGAAGAAAAGCTAATGTTTCATCACCTAATCGATAGAATTGACTTGTTGAAAATATTCCTATTTCACCAGTTGAACGACCACTTAGAGAAAGTTTTTCACAAGCACCTAATAAATGATAAATGGAACAAATATATCTATGATGAATTTGCAATTTACATATTTGAAATATTCATTTCTTATAATTAAAATGATATATTCACATAATTATATGTTTTCTATGTTAACATTAAAAATGAATTCATTATTTCCATTCATCGAACAAATGTAGATGAAGACAACTCGTGTAGCAGAGGTCTTTGCATCAGTAGGCCTCAACATACACAAGGGGAAAACCAAGATCCTAAAATACAACACGGAGAGCACCAACACAATCACACTTGATGGCGAAACTCTGGAAGATGTGGAATCCTTCACGTACCTGGGAAGCATCATCGATCAACAAGGAGGATCAGATGCAGACGTAAAGGCGAGGGTTGGCAAAGCAAGGGCCGCATTCCTACAACTGAACAATATATGGAACTCAAAACAGCTTTCAACCAATACCGAAGTCAGAATCTTCAATACGAATGTCAAGACAGTTCTACTGAAACTTGGAGAACTACCACAAACATCATAAAGAAGGTACAAGTATTTATAAAGTTTTCTACGCAACATATTCAACATCCATTGGTCAGATACCATCAGCAACAAACTACTGTGGGAGAGAACAAACCAGCTTCCAGTTGAAGAGGAAATTAGGAAAAGACGACGGAAATGGATAGAACATACATTACGCAAATCATCAAACTGTATTACGAGGCAAGCCCTAATTTGAAATCCTGAAGGGAAGTGGAAAAGAGGAAGATCAAAGAACACATTACATCGGGAAATAGAAGCAGATATGAAAAGGATGAATAACAACTGGAAGGAGCTGGAGCGGCCTATGCTCCTTCATGAGAAAAAAACAGGCGTAAGTAAGCATTTCCATTCATATTTTGAAGAAGTATACAGACTAATGAGAAATTATTTTGTTATAATAGATTATGATTATTGGGATCATGTACAATATAATTCATCTGTGTTAAATAGCAAATGAAGTATGAAATAAATCACTGAAAAAAAAACAATAGCCAACACTTTGAATTATAAATCGTGGAACATTTTTACAAGTAAAATTAATCAAATATTTACAATGAGTTGGTAAACAATAGTTTACTATTTGATGGTAGTAGAATGAGAATCAAATTCGAAGAATAGAGAGAACTCTACTATTTCCTTCAAATTTGCATACTAGACAAGGAGTTACATTCAATGTATGGGGACTAGTGGTACTAAATAAAGGTTGATTGGTACGATGATAGAACTGTTGATGTATCCAGTTTAAAGTTCAGTAGCTGAATCAATCAGTTACCGCTTGCTAAGACGAACATAAGATTACTCAAATTTCGTTAAGAATGCTACAATCTTAGCAGAAATGATAACTTTAAGTTCTTTTTTTCCAAATCGATTTTGCGCATGACCTTTGCTTTTTTCTGATTGGTTACCATAGCTCTCAGCTAAATTTCTGTACTCTCGAAGTTCATGTCTTCGTTTCTAGATATACAGAGTTGTGTTACGTTGTTTCATTCTGCCACCAAACACAATAAAAGCAGGGAGAACTTCATTTTAAACTTTAAAATTAATTATTCTAAAGATACTTACCGTAAAAAAACACTTGTCTCCTATTTTCTATGAGATAATTGGTGACAGGGCTGAACCAACTTACTTTTCACCTCTTTTATGGGTCACCCTATGTTGGAATATTTTATTCCATTCTTTATTATTCAGGGTCAATAATCAACTGTATGTGCAGATGCATGGAATTTTATAATTGATTTTCTTAAGACAGTGATATGATTACTTGTAAATCAATGACTTTCGTATTTAATCGTATGTATTTTGTGTAACGATGAAAAAAATATTAGCTTGAAGCTCACTAGACCCTTAGTTACGGCATTATTCTAGTACTGATTTTAGTATAGGGGCAAAGACGTGATGAGTCCATTGCCAATAAATAACTTACGTACCAAATAAAGTGCTTTTAGCTTCCCTAGAAGACAGTTTTATGACAAGTAAAATGATATGCAAACAACCCCATTCCGTAAATCACATTAAAACTAATTTTACAACAACAACAAAAATTATTCGGTGATAATAACTATTAAGACTTACCTAGATGTCGATAAAGTTGACCGAGAATTTTAGCTGGATAAACGTTTATTCCAGCTTCATTATAAATCTCTTCAAATGTTTGTACTTCAACTTGATATTCCATTAACTGTTGTTTAATCTCGTTATCTTCAGCTACAAGTACAACTTGCACTGATAGGTCTGGTTTCGGTTCAGTAACCTTTAGTTAGACAAAAAAATAATGTGAAAGAGTGAAAATAACTAAGAACAGAATTGTAGGTCAGTCACAACACGAGTAGCTCAATGGCAATGTTTCAAACTGTGAGGCTGAATAATCTGGATTTGAATTCAGTTAGGAAAACCCTCAGTCCCCTCAAGATTACAGACAGACAAACAAACAAACAAAAAGAAACCAATTCGGAACCTGACACAGGTGTGTGTTGGTCCAAGTCGTGATACCACATTACCATGACGAGATGGAAACAACAAAAGAGATCGAAACAATGCAATAGCCATGATAAAAAAGGCTAAACATTGGGAATATGGTTCGAGAAGACAAAGTGGAAAGGTATGTATCAAGAGATACTGAGATTCAATGTCTAAAGAAAGATAAAGAGTGCATCTGTACACTAGTAAATGATTCTAAGTCACATCGTCTAAAATCTCCAACTACGAATCGCGGTTATCACGTGGACCATAACCAGGTAATCTGCATCTTCTAACATGGCTCAGACCAGTTGTCAATCACTTCATGGATTGATGCCATGTCTTGGTTTGGCTGTTCACAGCTTTCTTCCAACCCACTCCTGTACTACCAAACATCACCCTCGAGGTAGACGGTGATCAGGAATACGTAACACATGTTCTTACCACCACACTCAATTTACCATCTTTACTAAGTACCCTATCTCTAACTCAGCATTACTTACTCGAGCGTTCCACGAAACATGAGTACTGACTCGAAGACACCTATGATCGAAAACCTTCAGCCTAAACTTTCCTTCTACTTTCATAGACTATATTTCACAGCCATAAAGCAAAACAAGACAGACTATTGTACAGTATACACGCCATTTGGTTGGGAGACAAAGATTTTGTTTATTTATTATTTATTTGAACACATAAATATTGGTACAAGAGTGCGCCAATATATATGCGCCACACAAAACAATGAGAATTTGAAGAGAAAGAAAAAAAGAGGTAGGGAGCGTGAAAAAAAGGAACAATAACGAAGAGGTTAATGTAAGGTAGTGTAGTAATAATAATAGTAATAATGAGGGAACGGAAAGGTACAATCAGAAGAAATCTTTCAGTTAAGGAAGACACAACCACTTTTTATGAAAAAAGTAAAAGAAGGCTACAGCAGGATCACCACTGGCTTTTATTCTGAGCCATATCTGATAACGTCTCTAGCCACTGTGTAGCACCATCTCTCGGACCCCAACCAGGGAGTCGTGAAGGACCGACAGAAGCCAGTCCTTTGCAGCTTTCTTTCATACCAAAGATTTTGACTATGTTACAAGTAAGACTAGTTGGATAAAGCTAAGCTACATGTCGTAATCTGTGTCGATGTTTCGCCAGAAACCAACCCAACAGGGATGACAGGATTTTTAAGAGAAAGAAAGTGATCGATGAGCTCAACTAACTCTTTTTCACTAGGATCAGACATTGGCTCACAACAGTCCTACAGCAAAATTTCGGATTTAGAGGGAGAAAAACATATCTCAATTGTGAAAAGATTGCCAATCAGAACACCGACTTATACGACCTTGGCGTTGTGCCAAACAGATGATGCGTTAACCAGAACGAGCAGCCTAGAGTCAGCTGTGTCCTTATTAATCCTTTTAGCCTAGCCCTGTCCGTTGAGTTCAGAACACAATATCGGCTTCCACTGTATAAATCATGTATTTCAGACATATACAGTTTATATACAAGCAAACCAGACCACATCACACCATAAAATAAGAAATAACAGGATCAAGTCAAAAGTGGCTGTGATTGTGAGAGACTGTAACGAATAAATTGGAGATAAGTTAAGAATGGTAAATCGTATCGCAATAATCAGTAGGTCAATCGAAAGGAACACGAACATATATATATATATATATATATATATATATATATATATATATATATAGCTTAGTTACTTAATGAGTATCAAATAAGAATACATGTAATAATAGTCCATAAATAATTACTAGCAGTTACCATCCATTTATTCTTCGTTAGGATATAACAGTTTATTTCTATGATGCAAACCCTTTTAGCTGTATTTGATTGTGAATTGGTAGTTTGTAAGCGTTGTTCAGATTTTGATACATGCATTCGTTCATTGAAGATCCTGGAACCCGTGTGCACTATTAGTTAAGAAGCATGATTTTTTAACTCCCCCTACACAAAAACTCTGTGTCCGCTAGTCCAGTTTAAGCACTGGACGTTTGCTTTTTTTCTTTTCAACCTCGTTAAAACAATTACCACCCAATTGTAGTGAGTAGGAATTCCCTAGCAAAGGACATAAACGCGTGGCCATTTCAAGATAGAAAACATACATTCATTTCGTTTAATTAGTTAATACAGATAGTTCCAGATGAGTTGTAGTGTACTGTATAAATCTGCATTTAGTTTGTTGGATTCATTCAAATTACTTCAGTAATTTTCCTGAAGTAAAAAATTCCGTTATGACGTGAACTATTTTAATGAATTATATTAAATGATATTATATTCGTATGAGTGAAAGTGAGAAAACTTATTTTTAAAAACAATTAGCTATGTCACATACCATACGTCTTCCAAGGGGGTCTATTTCTCCAGGCAATAGAAGACCTTCATAAATAATACTTGCCAATATATATAATGATTGACCCCATATATGTGGTAATGCACCGACTGGTACACGTGTTTGTGTATGTGGATGAGCGATTTCTGCATCGATCGCGTCTATAGGTAATGAATAGGATTCTGGTACATAACAACATGTTCTGCTAAGAACCTGTGTTGTTATTTCACTTGGTCTACGACTTGCACTTCTACTACTGTTTGAAGGTGTAAACGAATGAGACGACTGAAATGAATAACAAGAAGTATCTTTAAAGCAATACCACATTTGATTTATGATAGTTCAACGTTCACATAAGGGTGGAATTGTATGTAAAAGTTTTCACAATACAATCCGACCCAAACACCTACGAATAATTGTTTAAAATATAACTCAGTAATTAATGACTCGACGTTGAAAGATATCTTGGTGTTGTTAGAGCAAGTGATATTATCCAGTTACCGAAATGACAACAGAAGAAACGGGATTAACGGGGCTTGTATTCCGAAAACCAGTGATTGAAAGATTAAGTCATCACTTTGAAATTATTATTTTTATTTGAACACATAAATATTGGTACAAGAGAGCGCCAATATATATGCGCCACACTTAACAAGCTAGTTTACAATGAATACATAACCTGGCCAAATTTTCATGTCTCTCTATCTAGCAAGATCATCTAATATCCAAACTGAATACAAGGATAAATGGAAATGTGTGGATATTTTACTGACAGATTTTATTGTTATGAAATTATCACAGATAGTATGATTTACAAATCTTTCTGTGGAAGTTAGTGTTTTTGAGGGCCACCGATTATTAGATTCAATCTTTTACCTGAAAGGTATTGATTATAAACAGAACAATTGGATGGACTATGACTTAATTTTTTGTAAACAGTAAACCATACTTAAGAAGGCTACGAGCGTGGTAGTAAAACTAACAACAGAAGTTAATACGTTTATACATTATTTAAAGTTAGTTAAGATTTTATGCTTTAGTTGAATCGGGGTAGCATCACATTTGTCAGGACTGCACTACAGTGATTCGGATAAATTTAGAATTCCGTTCAGATGACGATTATGATCAGTAATGTAGGAATAGTTAAAATGAACTCAATTTGTAAATAATTTCTGTTCATATTTTTATCTTTTATAATCTTGTTCAATGTACAATCCTCATTTTAGCTGTAAAACGTTGTTTGTCTTAATATTAACTTCCTTCAAGAACAAGTGATAAACATCCAGCTCCGAGTGAATTCGTCTTGGTTCGCATTGAAGCAGTCACAAAGTCATTAAAACGGAATGCGAAGTGCTTTATTGGCTAACTGGACGTGCAGAAAACTATCCCAACCGACGAATGAGTCTCAACTTTTGATCTTTAGTCAAAGTAACCCTAATTAAGCATTTTACAAGCGAGATACTAATCTATAAGAGAATGAAAATCTGGTGGAACACGTTATTGGGTAACATGATGAGGAGAAATGTTAACTTGGAACATTTTTGGGAAAATGGTACTGAATTAAATTTCAGATAGTTGGAAGGACTTGTACAAAATGTTCTCAATATTTCTGTATTCCTCGAAGAAGGGTTTTTTCAGTCGTGCAACTATTGTTCTCATATTTAAAAACAAGATCATTAGTACATGTGTATTTCACGATTACATAATCAGACACAGCTAGCATTACTTTGCATTGATAGCGTAATACTTTAAAGTTTACTGAAATGCTAACAAACAAAAGCAATTGCGGTTTACAACATGAGCTGACCTTAGTTAAGCAACCACTCAAAGCCAGGAATCACTGGACAACTGTTTTGTTCCAGTATGAGACTCCTCAAAAGTGTGCACCCATGACCCCATCTGGGATATGACTCAAGATCCTAAGATCTCGCTGGGAGTGGTCAGCCTTTAGAACACAAAGCCAGCATCCAGTGGTTGAAGTCAAACACGTAATCTATTGAATGTCAGCCCAGTAATCTAAAGGTTGAGACATGTAGGTCAGGGATCTAAACCCTAGTGGGTTATGAATTCACACTACTGAGGAGCATCGTGATAGGGTGAAACAACCGTCCAGTGCTTCCTGATTTCCAGTGGTTGTCTAACTAAGGTCAGTCTGTTATGTTAACTATGAAGCTTGACAATCTCCACAAACCACTCATGCTCATAAAACCAATTACCTCTGGGATAACGACTTCTTGAAGCATTTGCATATATCGATCTGCATCGTCAAAATCTTCGCGGAAACTTGCATCAATCACGAGCCATGCAAAAAACATTGGCCATTCACATTCAATACCATCAAACATACGTAGCTCCCAAGGCTCGTAATACAGACGGTTCACATCTTCTCTAGCAGTACGAAATCCATCACGTAAAAAACGTCGACAACCATATCTAGTATCAAATTTATACGAAAACAAAAGTGTTAACAAGTTGCAAAATGCTTTTGTAAGGAAGTAGTTTAAGTCAGGATGTCGTTTGAATAAACTCTCACACAACAGTTTGGTCATGATACATTTGAGAAAATAATTAGGGTCAAAACATTAAACGAATGAAATCGATAAACCTTCTATAATGGTAAGCTGGCAGATAGAGATGAAACTATCGATAAACGTTCAGTGCTCTACCCACTATAATATAAAGCAGCTCGAAATACATAAAACTAGGCAGTGTGCTGGAATCACTAACACACAAAATTCAATATATAGCATAAATCTATGTAATACAAGAAAAATATTTCGAGTCCATAACCCGGGCAGTATCATAGTCCTTACACAAATCAAATGAGATTTGTGTGGCGCATATGTATCTGGTGCCCCCTTGTACCAATATCTATGTGTTCAAACAAATAAAATAACCATAACATGATAAAATAAATTAACGTATACATTTTACAGAAGAAATTTATTTAGATGGCTAACTTGAGATTCCTAGTTCGGTTCATGTGAACTTCAATAGTGAGGTGACTCCATATGCCTAATTTTAGTATAATCACTCACCAATAACTCATAATAGATATAGTGGAAAGATAACTGAGCCACTTCAATCAATAGATTATATTATCAACTGGCTTACACGCTTTTGCACAGACGTTTGTAAACTAACTTCCACACAACTTACTTCATTACTTCTCCATGCTTCAAGGATACTTAAAATTGATTTATTCTCAACTCTTCTAGCCTAGTGACTCATATTCCATAGTTATAGATTGTCTGACTTCATACAAGCCAATGGTTCATGCCTTGATATAAGTAATGAGATCACAATTGCTCTAACTGATTGCCGATCTCCTAACAGCTACTGTAATGTTTATATTTGAAGATTGTCTTCAATTACGTAAATCTGGAATATCTTAAAGAACGGTATTCTAATTATTTACCAACACAAAATCGTTCAAATTATCATCATAGTCTTAAGCGATTGCTAACCTCCCCAAAAGCTTTCGAATGATTGCGCTACGTGTTCTTTCAATTAATTCATCGTCCGTGACAGCAAATCCAGGATATGTCAGTATACTTAACAAGCCAGCATCGGTCTCTTTGGAGTTGGACTCACGAGGAAGCATACTTTTAACAGCTATATTACACTGTTCACATTCGTCGAGAGAAACACGAATTGTTGATAGATAACTTCCATCAGCACCAAACAAATCTAAGTCTGTAAGAGCCTCCAAAGCTGCCTGAAATTAAAAGAGAGGGTTATATATACACTCAGTAATTATATTCTAAATAATATGAGCTAATAGTCCAAAACACAAAGTGGATTCTATAGGTTATAACGTGTAGACTTTTATTATTATTATGATCACTTTTAAATCCAAAGGAATTAATTTTGGCATAATGGAAGCTCAAGAATAAAACAGCAAAAACCAAGTCAAAAATAGTCAGTCAGTTAAAAGGTAGGACCAGACACATATATACATTGGTCCAAGTTGCCACACCTCATTAGCACAGCAAGACGAACACTGGATTTATAGAAGCAGTTAACTCAGTGGTGTAATATATAAAGGAAAGATTTTATGTAGGGATATAGTACAGAAAGAGAGAATTAGTTCGTAGTAAGAAAGATGTGAAGCGATTTTAATCTCATAGTTTAAGAGAAAACAAAGAGTGTATACACCTACGCCATTGTGATCGATTCTGAGCCACGTCACGTAGTCTCCAACTACTAGTTACGATAGTCGCGGGGACCCCAACCAAGTAGTCTGCGTCCACTAACATGGCTCAGACTAGAAGTTAGTGACTTCAAGGACTGATGTCACGTTTTGGTTTGGCCGTCCCTAACTTTATTCCAACCATTCCCAACATTAGTCAGCATTGTGCGTCGTGGTAATCGGTGTTCAAGGCAAAAATAATCTGATTATTGAGTTTAGATGTTGGTTGGAGGTAGTCAACAGGAAACCCTGGACCCGGGTTTCGTGCTACTTGGCACTCGTCAGCAAGGTGTACCTGTAATCTTGAGGGAACTGGTGCTCCCTGGCGGATTCGATCTCGTGTCACCCAGCTTCACAGTCAGAGACGTTACCACTGAGCTATCCGAGTAGAACATCAATTCAGTCAGTCAGTCAGCTACAACGTAGGACCAGGCACATATGTGCATCGGTCCAGGTTGCCATACCTCATTAGCACAGCAAGATGAACAGCAGATTCATAGGAGTGGTTAGGTCAAAGGTTGCAATAAGGATATAGTATAGGAAGAAAGAATTAGTTCGTAGACAGAAAGAATGAAGTGATTTTAGTCTCTTAGTTTAAGGGAAGACAGGGAGTGTATACACCGACGCCATTGTGATCGATTCTGAGCCATGTCACCAAGAGTCTCCAACCATTGGTTACGATAGTCACGCCGACCCCAACCAAGTAGTCTGCATCTACCAACATGGCTCAGACTAGAAGTTAGTGACTTCAGGCACTGATGCCACGTTTTGGTTTGGCCGCCCCTAACTTTCTTCCAACCATCCCCTACCCCGGTTAGCATTGCACGTCGTGGTAATCGGTGTTCAGGCATACGTAACACGTGGCCCAACCATCTCAGTCGATGAAGATTCATAACCTCATCAACTGATTTACCATCATTACCCAATACCCTGTGTCTAACCTCGCTATTACTTACCCGGTGATCCCAGCAGATGCCAGCAATATTTCTAAGGCATCTGTGGTCAAATATTAGTAGCTTACGGGTGTCTTCTACTCTTAAGGGCCATGTTTCGCTGCCGTAAATTAAAACAGAACGAACTGCCGCGCAGTATACTCATCCTTCTATTGATAGACGGATATCTCGCCTTCGCCACAGGTGACGTAAGTTGGCAAATGCCAAACGAGCTTTTCGAATCCGTGCTGAGATTTCGTCCGATACCAACCCATTAGGGCTGATCACACTTCCAAGATAAGTGAAGTTGTCAACGCGTTCGACTACTTCACTCCCTATCCTTAGTTCAGGTGTTGACGCAGACCAGTCCTGGAGCAGCAGCTTGCATTTAGAGGGAGAGAAGCGCATCCCAAACATTCTGGCATTGTTGCTTAGTGCTACCAGAAGACTCTGCATTTTGTCAGCGTCTTCACCAAACAGGACTATGTCATCTGCGTATTCTAAGTCGATAAGTGAATCTCCTGGAAGGAGATCAATACCCGAGAATTCAGTCGACGAGAGTGTTATTTCCATCAATAGGTCTATGATGAAGTTAAACAAAAATGGAGAAAGTGGACAGCCTTGACGGACACTACTTGAGGTTGCAAAAGTAGATGACAGTTTGCCATAAGCTCTGACTGGACTAGTAGTGTTCGAGTAAAGAGCCTTCACAAGGTTTATGTACTTCTGAGGTACGCCTTTCAGTGACAGACACTGCCACAGAATCTCGCGGTCTGCCGAGTCAAATGCTGTTTTAAGTCGAGAAAGACCACCATTGTCGGACGCCGATAAGTATGCCTGTGTTCTAGAATCTGACGAATGGTGAATATGTGGTCGATGCAGCCACAACCAGGTCTGACGCCAGCTTGATTCTCTCGTGTTTGCAGTTCACGAGTCTTAGTTAGGCGTTTGATAATTATCGAGGCCAGTATTGTAGATACTATATTAGTTAAACTAATCCCTCTATGGTTGTCACAGGATGATTTTAACCCTCTCTTATATATTTGGACGATAAGTGATTGCGACCAGTCAGATGGGATAAAGTCTAATTCCCAGATCTTAGCTAAAATATTAGTCAACTTAATCGCTAAAATTGGACCACCATCCTTAAAGACCTCTGGAGCCAATCCATCTGGACCAGCTGCCCTTCCTCGTTTCAGATTAACTATAGCCTTTTGAACTTCAGCAAGAGTCGGGGGACCTACTTCAATGTCCCATTCACACTGTCTGGGAATGGAGGGTAGTTGTAGAGTAGCTGAAGGCCAGCTGAACTGTTCTCTAAAATGTTCCGCCCATCGTTCTAAACGTCTGGACTGGGAGCAGATGAGAGTATCATCTTTTTCCGAAATAATCTCACTTACACTTGACTTATTAATTCCAGTTTCTTTTATTAGTCCGTAAAGCTGTCTTGTGTTCCCTATAGTCGCCGCCTTTTCCATCTCTTTTGCTTTCGTTACCCACCACTGCTCACGGTCGTTCTTTAGACTTTTTCTTAACCTAGATCTGATTTGTTTTCGCTCTTCATCATGTTCAGAACCTGATGGGACGAGTTTGCGAGAATCCAGCAGTGTGACAGACCTTGAAGAAATCCACTGGTTCCTTGCAACTCTGTGGTTTAAGTCGCTAATAGATGTCACTGCTGTTTCCACAGCTGATTGTATGCCCTTCCAAGCAACATCTGGGTCAGCCTCGTCTTCACAACTACCTAAGTGTGACCTCAGTTGTTCCTGGAACCTACTTTTGGTTTTCTCGTTACTCAAGTCAGTTCTAACGGGTCTTTTTAATGTGGCTTTTTGCGTCCAGTGAGGCGCAAGCAGATGCGTGCCCGTATTAGGGCATGGTCGGAGTCCAAGCAGGTACTCCAGAATGAGCGACAATCTTCTACCGACCCTCTCCAACGATGACTGATGGCAATATGGTCTATTTGAGTCCATCGTGGGTTTGGTGTAGGGGTCGCCATGTTAGACGATGTCTCTCCTTATGCTTAAAATTTGTGTTTGCTAAAAATAAGCGATTGTCTGAGCACAGTTGCAGCAGACGATCACCATTATCTGTTCGTTGTGCCGGAATACTAAAATACCCACCTAAATGCCTTTCTGTTTGGTTTAAGCTACCTATCTGAGCATTAAAGTCACCCCCTATGAGTACTATGTCTGAGCGTTTAGCTTTCTGAAGAAGTTCGGACAGCTTTCTGTAAAATTCATCTTTCACATCATCTGAGCTGCAGTCAGTGGGAGCGTAGACAGAAACGACGAGAAGGCAACGACGTGTGTCCCTATCCTTCCGAGTTCTTACGGGGCCTTTTTGCCGAACAGCACATAGACGACTGTTGACGGGGATCCACTCTAGCAGTGCTTGTTCGGCCCTCATGCTTAGTGCTATGCCTACACCTGCCAGTCCACGAGAACTTGCCATCGGGTCACCAGATACACGAAGGGTGTACCTCGTTGGCTCTCCGTTTTGCCGAGGTGAGGTCAAGTAAATGACCATCAATTAGGTCATAACATACCACACAACAAAAGTAGAATACATTTATTGGTGAATTTTTAGGCGCGAAAAACAAATCTTTATTTGTTATTTATTTGAATATATTTGTACAAGGAGACACCAAATACATATGTGCCACACAACAACAATGAGGCTGTGAAGAGACGGATGTAAAGTAAGTATAATAAAAAGAACAACAAGGAACAGAAATAAGTGTATGAGAGTGAAGTAATAATAATAATAATAATAATAATAATAATAATAATAATAATAATAATAATAGGAATAGGAATAATAATATTAATGGGAGTAGTTCCGTTAGCAAAAATATAACCAGAAAGAATTCTTCCAGTTAAAGAAGTTACGTTCATTTTTATGAAGTAAAAGAAAGTTACGGCAGGATCACCACTGGTTTCTATTCTGAACCATATCTGATAAGTCAGTCAGTCAGCTACAACGTAGGACCAGGCACATATGTGCATCGGTCCAGGTTGCCATACCACATCAGCACACAAGATGAACACCGGATTCATATCTGATAACGTCCCTAGCCACTGTGTTGCACCATCTTTAGGACCCCAACCAGTGAGTCGTGAAAGACTGACAGAAGCCAATCTTATACAGCTTTCTTTCATATCACGACATCATGTCATACACTGACCACCTCTCCACTTTTCCCGACCAGTCCCAGCGTCAGCAAATAATGCACATGGAATTCTCTGGGACGACATTCGTAAGACATGTCCAAGCCACCGAAGTCGATGTTTCAAGATGGTGACACCAATTGGATTATCGTCTCTGTGCCCGAACACACGATGCCGAATATCTGCATCACTAACATGGTGTTGCCACTGGATGTCAGCAATCCTTCGGAGATAGCGATGATCGAACACAGAGAGTTGTCTAACATCCTGAACTCGGAGAGGCCAGGTTTCACAAGCATAGAGCAGAACCGCTCTCACCGACGCGCTGTAGATCCGACATTTTACAGCCAGACTGACATCACGAAGGCGCCAAAGAGTGACCAAAATGGTATAAGCCGCTCTGGTTCTCACTAAACGTGAATTGATCTCGTCCCTCACGTAACAGCCAGCACTTACGCAGCTACCCAGATACACGAACTTCTCGACTACTTCTACCTACTTACTATCCAGAGTTGATGCAGGTTCATGGCCTTGCCGGTCTCGTCATAGTGCTTTGCACTTAGAAAAGATTAAAAAGCCTTTCTCCAAGCAACAGATCCACACTACCACTACCTACATCCATCAGAGCTGTTTCCAGAACGCCACTGATGGCAAAGTTGAAGAGCAATGGTGACTGAGCAACCCTGCCTAAAAAGATAAATACACGAGTGCAACAACAATTCCTGAACACTTGATACTTTAATATAAAATAGGAGAAACTAAATCGGTAGAATCAGTTTTGAACCGTAAAACATGTTACAGGATAGAAAGTATTGTATCTAGTGTCCGTGTTCATCCGACTTGTGATTTAGACAAACCAGGCAACCAAGTGACCGACTTATGTCTTAAAGCTACCACCTGAAGGCATTCATCTGTTTCAATATTAAACTAAAACGGAAGTATCGGATGGTACTTTAGGTCTTATCATTTGAAATAATGGTTAACTGACAAGAACAACCGCTATTCGTCGTATGACAGCTGAATTTTGTCTTGGTTTGTGGATCAGAAGCAAGTTTACGAACCTTGTTTTGAAACATGTTTGCTGCGTGTAAGCTAGAGATAATATCTGCATTCTCAAATCGAAGCAGGTAGACTGGCGCTCGAACCCAAGACTAGATGGTAAGAAGTTGAGTGCTTAGATCATTGATCAACAATTTACTGGTGCCTAAGTAAACCGGAAAGGTAATAATAACTTTTAGCATGCCATACCGTTCGCTAAAACTGTGTTAAGCAAGCACAGAAATCACATAAAAATACAAAAGATTATCCATAATCAATACTAAGAATTTGTCATGTTACAAACATAATAACGCACAGATTTTCCCTGGTCTCCGGCCGTCATAAAAACGCAACTTTTGATGTTATTTCGCCATCTTAACCTGTAATCTTTGAGCAAGACCACGAAATAATAATTTTTTAACGGCAACCCCTTTTATCACAGAATACTCGAAGTATCTCAATAACAAGTCATATCACTGCAGTTTAGTTTGAGCTTGGATATAATTGGACTTTTGTATATTATTTCGATAGTTGAGAAATGAAAAGAGTAGATGGGGAAGTTTCGATGATCTACGTTGTTACTGACTGACTGACTGACGTTTACAAAACAAATGATTTTTAGAGCATTAAACCACAGTATCAATGAACCATGAATTTTAGGTTGAATCTGGAACTTTTAGCAAATCATATAAACGCAAAAATTAAGTGAAAAGCAGACGTTACCTACCTTAGCCATTCCAACAGATGTCGTGTTAAGTTCTGGAAGCCCATGATTGGTTTTATCTCCACGCTCCCATATCCCGTAATCCTGAGAATTTTTTTATATTAAAACATATTTCCTTACAGGAATGCGATAAGCGTGTTCAATACAGAAAACCAGATTCTGAACAAAAGCTACTTCTTCAAGAGTCCAGATAATGCGCAAACCTAAAAAAAAGTCAATCACTTGGTAACAATTACCAGCAGCTGTCATTTGAGCAAGAATAAGAAGAAAGACAGATATTGCATCAATTTGCAAATGACCCCATTCAAGATCACCAACAACAGTTTTATATGAAGTACTGTCAAACTTTGCATGTAATGAATGGATAGGATTTTGAGTCTTCTTCAATAGTTCTACTTTATCAGACTGTTTCATATAGCAGATGAGTATGCCACGCATCAGCTTCACTACACACTAAAAGAATATTTATTATTATAAAAGAGTACCTTTTCCAACTCATAACTCCGACAACGATCTTCATCAACATCTGGTAATTTCCTATAGACCAGAGATAGACCCCAGATAGAAAGTGAAGCATATGTGTTATCTCTAACCCATGCATGTGAGCTTTTCGATGAAGACGGTATCAGTCCAGTTATAGAGTGCTATAAAAACACTGAGACCCAAAGCGCAGAAAATACCTGATAACATAAAATGCTTGATTCGAGGAGGGTGAAGTAGAAATCAAGTTTCTTTTTATCCATTATCTTAAACAGCAACTATGGTTACCACAAATCAAATCTCCAATTTCCGTGTAACAGAAGTAATGACCTAATCTCTTAGTCTCTGATGATGATGTATCCGTTTTGTTTGGATTTCACCAAATTCCTAAAAAACATAACGTATCAAGAATAAAAGATGGTCTCAGACACAGGTTGTAAAGAACTGTTAGCAGTTAAGGACAAATTTTCTTTAACTAAACTTCCGTTTATTTGACTCGAATCACTATCGTATACTTGATAGAACCGAGCAATGGTAAACTCTTGGGCTTTCATCTAGAACTTATAGAATACTCTGTGTGAAGAGGCTATGTCACTCAAATGATTAAAGTCGACCACGAGGTTTCTGAGAATGCAGTTGACCAGTGAAAAATCGGAGGCAAAGTTACCCACAGAGGTATATACATCAATAATGAAATAAAAGTTAGGTGTACCTTACAAGAATGACAATCGTCGTCACCTAGTATAACAAATTACTATAAGCCTCTGAATCAGTTAGCAAATCTGTGTATCGCTTCTAATAGCATGACATAACTATTTAGTACTTTTAAGCTACTGTAATGAAGTCTCCAAATATCATTTGCCAAAATGTTCAGTTTATGGACCCTGAAAACATATCTTTCTACCATGGTCTAGTAAAGCTCTGAGATGAATGATATACCTCCACCCAGACAGACAACCTGATTTTTATTCCATTAATATTACGAAGCCTTAGTTATTTGTCAGTCAAATGACTCAAAACTATGTAAAACATACCGACTGATCAACTGCCGAAAAGTGAGAATATATCTGGAAATTGAGACTGCCAGTTATGTACACAATACTGAACACAATTATCACGACGGTATAATTTATCAGTCGACAAAGGAATGGTCAGGAACGGAGATAACGAACACAAACCAAACAGTGGTGACTTAATTCAACTATTAGCAACGGTAAACCACCATTAGTTTTCAACTCTGTAGTTAACAAATACTAGTTATTTCAGCAATTTTCTTACTGAGCATCGTCTTACGAAGCAACACTGATACATGTTGTGCGTCCGGCGGGATCTTTCCAGTAGGTCCGACGACGTTAAGGAAGAGTTACAAGAACAGTATGGAGAGACGTGATAAGCAAAGGGGTTTTATGGTTGGAAAAAGGTAATGATTTCCAAACACTAATGAATTGTGGGCACTAACGTACGAGGTGCATTAGCTTACGAGAAAAATTGCGACCATAAGTGGCATTTTTGAGGCTTTTTATTTGTAGAACACTTTTAACAAAGGATACTCTGCGAAAATTTAACTGCCTAATCTCCATATTTTTAAAAACTCTGGGTAGATCTTGGGGTTTTTCGCAGTCGTAAAAATTTTGGGGAAAAACCTTAAAGTTGTGTGGGATTCTGGGGAAATATTGGAAAAAAAACCCAAATTTTCCAATACTTTGAGGATTGTCTCCGGACCTAGGAAAAAATTTGGATTTCATGCTATTTCCCCAAAGTTTTCTATAGCGCCTCCCAAAAACAGACAAAATTTTTCCCAAAATAAAGATATTGGGTGGTAATTATGGTTTTATAAAACTTGGCTTATAAGCCAAGTGTTTTCAAACTTTTGCACTTGATATTACTAATAGTGAATATATCATGTTATAATATTTGAGACCAGTCAGAATTTAGTAGAGTTGTTTGAGTTTCTATAGAATATAACCAGATAAGCGCATACTTTAATCTAACAACTCCATCACTAAGTTCACTAAGGAACCACCACCTTTGTTCTTGTCGCGGTCAGATTACAAAGGAGTTTCGAAACGTGTAAACACATATCCAATATCCAATATCCCTATGAGCTGTATGAAACACTTGATTTCTTTGTACTGGTTTCTTGTTGCCTCAGTAAGGTTTTAGATCTTTAACGATTTCCGATGAGCGATAGTCTGGCTACCTGATCAAACAGTTTAAGGGCTATTTGTGGGTTTAAAATTTTTGTAATGTTCAAGTGGTTCAAATAGTTGTGGAGGGAATCGAAGAAGCTTTCGCTTAACAGGCTTCCGTGTCTAGGATCAGGGGATCACGAATAACTTCAGGCAGGGACCTAGGTGTGTTAACAATAAAAGAGGAAAGAGAAATTGGTGAATCATAGTATGATACTATCCTTAGTCCTTAAGAATAGATCAAGTTGCCTCTTAAAGGACTCCTGGGAAGTCGCTTGGACTAGCTCGGCCGTCAGACAATTCCAGCATTTGACAACTTCCAAGGAGTAAGAGTTGTGTCTACAGTCCGTTCTGCTATGTTGTGTCTCCAATTTATGAGTGTTGCCCCTTCGTTTGGTGTTGGGACTAAGCTTAAGCAGGTGTTTAAGAGGATGTCTAGAAGTGTTAAGCATACTGTCAGCCATCAGAAGGTCATCTCTAAGACGCCTATGCTCTAACGGGTAAAGGTTAAGTGATTGGAGGCGCTTTTCATAAGGTTTAAATTTGAGTCCTCGAACTGATTTCGTGGCTCGCCGTTGGATACGCTCCAGTGTCCTTATCCTTTTGAAGTGAGGGAGAAAATACTGTTTCCGTACTCTAAATGGGGACGGATAAAACTATTGAAGATTATGTGGAAAGTTATTCCGTCAAGCTGTCCATAAATGCGCTTCAATGTTACCAGTGCAAGGTTAGCTCGGAAGGCATTTTTGTCACAGTTAGCATAAGACTTTAAATCATAGGGCACCAGGACTCCTAAGTCTTTTTCGACTTGGGATACCACTAGAGAGGAGTTTCCTAAATTATAACTGTAGTCTGCGACATGTCGCAGATGGACTACTTTACACTTTGAAGTGTTAAAGGTAAGTCTGTTATCGTCTGCCCAACTTTGAAGTCGAGTCAGATCCTTCTGAAGTGCCTGTGTAACAGCTTAGGTTGGTTAGTTGACAGTTGACCTCAAACAACCAAGCATATGCCTAAACAGTATAGTTCAATTATTCATTTACTTCCTTATTTTGTATAGGCGTTATATTTCCGATTATCTTATATTGAATGTTGAGAGATTTGTTTGTCTGAAGGAATAATCCCACTCGGCTTAGCAAATGTGAGAACATCACGCTAAGCGGCGTTGCCAGGATTGAGGCTGCTTCCCTCAGTATGGCAGAATGGACCATATCTGGGCCAAGAGAAGTATCTTTTGTTAGGTGCTGCAGTTTCCGGAACATCAAGTCAGCTCTCAGGTTAACTACGGAAAGTCCTGTGTAGTTGCAAATGAAGCTGTCATCAGTATATTTGATGTAGGTCGGTTTAAATGTCCGAGAGTACTGTTCAGCCAAAAGGTTAGCGGCGTCGCCGTCGTTATAGGTCGGGCCGTTAGGACCTAGTAGTTGGGAAACTCCAGTTTCGGCTTGACGAAAAGAAGCTCCATAACGAAATAAGCTTTTCGGATCAGAGACAAATTTATCCATAAGCTTTGTCTGGTACTGAAGCCTGTCTTTCCTTATAGCCTTCGTGCATATGTTCTTTATATGCTTGTATTGCCTGTACGTTCCATTGTTGTCAGTTCGTTTCTATTCTTCCCAAACAGTGCCTTTTGCGGCATAGCAGGCGAAGAGTGCGGTTCTTGATGACTGTAGTTTGCTTGTAGCTTTTGGGGACCGTTTGAGGAACTGACTGCTTTGTAGCACATGAGAGCGTGTGCAGTAAGAAGTCCCAATGAGTATCTACATCGAGTTGAGGGATATTGTTGCTGTTATATATTGTTACATAGCAGTTACTTTGATCTGACACTTATGATAGCTACCTTTGGAGCCTCGTTTTGTCTACCTCCGGCCCTAAACCAACTTCACCTCTCTAAAAATCAATGTTTTACAAAAACTAAGTGAAATACACCACTTTAACCACCGAAACTCTGACCTGGTCTTCACAAAGAAATTGTGACCCCTGGTGGTGTGACCCGAGATTCCTCAAAAGCCACAAGGTGAATGCCTTTTCCGTTAACGAGAGCCAAAATCGATACAAATACATGGGATACTAATGTTATTTATAAACTCAAAGGGGTCATTAAAATAGAGTTGAAAATAGGACAACACTCCCATGAATGTAAAATGTTAGTTGCATGTATATATCGGGCTTCAGACACTCATAGTTCTAGTGGCACTACTATGAGTGAGTCATTTGCTAAGGGTGTCTCCCTTAATTTCGCCTGCAAAACTGTTTGTTGTGATTTGAACCGTCCGAGCATCAACTAAAAGATATACTATGACCCATACTTAGTACCTGAAACACTCATAGTTGGCGGTAACATTTACACCTGCCTACACGAAATAACGCCATCTTCGACTTGATATTCTGTCACACTGTCACTGTCAGTGGTAATTGACGGAAAGTTTCACAACAGCGATCATAAAATAGTCCTTTTCACTCTATTGGTTCCTCCAAAATGCAACAGACCCAAGACAATAAATATAGAGAATATGCACACGCTGATTGAGAAAGCTTTCGGTTCATACTGAAGCGCTCTGAATGGAACAGTTTCTCCACTAGTGATAGGCCCCCGGAAACACGAGAAATATTCACTACTACTCCTATGTCTTCACTAGACACTATTTTTCGATATGAAATCTCTTTTTCTTGTTACTCCATACATCAACCAATAACTAGGTCTAAGCTAAAAATGGCATATTGTATATCAAAAGAATTCAGTGCCCAGCACTTGAGGGTGTGCAAAATCAGCATAAAAAACATAAACATCCGGACGAACGTGCTGCGCATCTAAATTCAAAAACTCATGTCTTCTCTTTGTAAAGCTCATACGAAAGAGTGTGGATCACAATATGCACTTCATACGCCACGATGGTGTGACGTATAATGATTGAACTGTCATTTGTTAACTGGTAAGTGGATGGCTTTCCCAAAATGTGAGTAAATTTCATGCCCCAGATAATAACATCAGGCATACCAGTAAGAATAATTTTATTACCATTAACTTTTATCTTAGTAATATACATTCCGACACCAAAACACTGAAGCCAAATGTAAGTTCTGTTGCAGGTGACATCCCATGAAAACCTTTAAAAAATGGCAGGACAGGACATAAGAACGACATTGCTCAAAATATTCACACTATACTTAGACACAGGTACATATTCTAAAACCTGAAAGGTAACGTATGTTGTCCGCATACACAAATCAGGACCGAAAAAAACTGGTCCAGAACTACAGATATATAATTATCGCCCCAGATATATCATGCATAATGGGAGAAGTGATAAAAAATCAACTGTCAAACCATCTACTTAAGGAAAACCGACCCGTCACAACATGGCTTCACTAGAACAAAGTCCTGTAGGACTCCTGTGAGACTTGTTTAACGAGGTTACTCGTAAACGTGACCAAAAGCAACTAGTGGTTATACCGTATTTCAATATCAAGAAAGCTTTTGACAAGGCACCTCACAATCCAATCAACAGACAGTAGTCACCTGGAATTACTAACCCACTATAGTAATGCGTTAAACCTTTTCCCGCGAACAGATACGAAATAACTAAAATTAATTCTACAACATATACACATCCGCCAGTAACCAGTGTTGTGCAGGGTAGTATCTTGTATCCATCGTCTTTTATAATCTACATCAACAGTATATTCAGATCCGTCAACGCAGGTGAAGTTTGCCTTAACGCTGATGACTTGAAAGTGATCTTTAAAACTAGCGATCGCGATGTACGCAGTACTCTGCAAGCAATCCAGGATGAACACAAGGTCGATAACTGGTGTAAGCGATGAAGCTTAGAACTGAACACAGAGAAATGCGGCTGGCTATGTGTTGGAGAAATATGTGTTAAGGTGAAAATAACAACTAACAAGAACATATTGCCCAAACGCACGTCAGTAACTAACCTTGGGGTGCATTACTCGTATAATTTTTACTTTTCTGAACATATCTCCACCAAAGCATCTAGAATGCCGAAATTTCTAGGCTTCCTGCGAAACAAATCATGAACCATTGTTCGGAAAATATATGTAAGATCTATCGTTAAGTACCGATAGTTCTTAGTTTCCAACCTGCCCTTATCCGACACACTGAAGATGGAAGGAATGCAACGGGAATTTACTCTCAAAATGCTTGAAAGTGACTCACTCATTGACTATCATCCATGATGCCATATCCTAGGACTTGAATCCCTCTGGAAAAGAAGGCTTAGGTTCAATTTGATTTCCTAATTCATACTCCTCTAAAACCTTAATTCATTTGCAATATAATTTTCATACAGGGCCCACTTATATATGACTTTCGAAACAAAGTACTTACGGTCAAATTTGAAAACTGCAGGCCGGAAACTCAGTATAACGTCTTCCTCATCAAGTATGAGCTAATATGGAACAGCCTTCTCTTCGAAATACGTATGACGGATGAATTATATACGTTTGAAGGACATCCTGATGAAGTCCTTGCTTGAACTGATCTAGCACGCGTAAACATATCTGCGCCGTACTCAGGCATCATAGGCTCTTTACATGTCTAAGCCACATCAGGCACTGAGTTTAGTTTCCCTTTCTTTTCTTCCTTTCATCCACATTAGATATGTCTCCGCGGCTATATGTCCCTTCTTGAAGCTTTACAAGAAGTAAAGTGGTACGCACTAACGGTACCTCTCAACTATAGTCGGTCTCAAGGGAAGATCACTACATCCTAAAGAATTGTCGAGAGAACCTCACAATCTCCTGATCAGACAGCACCACGCCATAAAGTAGAAACTTACAATTATACAAAACCAAGCCAAAGGTGGGTGTGACCATAAGTGACTGTAACTAGTACACTGGGAATTGATGGTAAACCATATAATCGTAGTCAGTGGGCCAAATTAAAGTCTATGATAAACGAAACATGAATCTGTAGTGTGGCGTCCAGTCGCGGTTGACTATGAACACCGCTACAGAGAAACACGTGCCAAATAAATCCATAAAATCCCCCGGAAGCCAAATATCAGAAGGCAGTTAATGGACCAAGTCGAGATATATTTGCTGGAGATCTCGTGGTATCGAACGAATACCGAGATCGTGCCAGGATACAAGCTTGATTACAGAGCGTAGCCGAATTCGCGTGGGGTCACAATCAAATAGGGTATAATGGATGTTTTTTAACACAGTTATACAAAGAGCACATTAAACAGTCACTGGTACAATTGGTTATAATAATAATTGTTTTCAATAAACCAATCGTGTTCTCGTAATAAAAGTGAGTCACTACAAATCTATGTATAATCTTGTTACTGGATAATAATTCGATAAGAATATTTGTTAGATCTATTAAAGCTCCTAGGCCACCCGATTGAGATACGCGCGAAGCCGAAGTATGGAAATATAGAAGGCTTCCGTTAACAGTAAAATAAAGAATAATTATAACGTACGATAGTGCAAAAGACATCTGATAGCTGTGTCTATATTTGACAGTTTATGAACAACAAAACCCGAACCAAGAGCAAAACAATATGGAAACTGTTGCGTCTAAATAAGTGCACGAAACTGTGGATAATCGCTTCAGTAATTAAGGTACAGTAATTAAAATGATAAATAAAATGACAGGTACAATAAACGTTATAAGTATACGTGAACATTTTAGAATATTACACTACAACTTGTGTTACAACATAGATGCAAAAATTGTTGGGAATACAATTGCTTACTGAATATAAATAAGTAGTACAAAACAATATACAAAAGAGTGGAAAGGGGACGAGTGAAACAATGTAAGACAAACTCAACAATATATGTAAAAATACTCCATGAATAATTCCTAGCAGTTACCACTTATTAATTCCTCACTCTGATATAACAAACTGTTCGAACTATTTGAGGAGCTTACAAGTGGTAGACGTATTAGTGATGGCAACTAACTGAATTTTCATGACATGTGTTTTGTACGTCAATCATCTGATGTCATGTTTTCTATAACCACAAGTTTTAAGAACAATTGTATTTCAATTTCACTGAAACTAATGTCCGAAAATGTCTCCAGTCACCTTGCCTTTCCCAGTTTTTAGGACATGACGAAACTCCAAACCTCTTTTTTAAGAAATAGACTGTCCTTCGTCATTATCAGTTCACTGACATTTATGACTAACTTCATACCAAAAACGTGCAGCAATGTAAAGATAAATTCAATGCCAAAGAAAGCATCTGACGACTAAAATGTAAAATTAGACCCGTTGCTATAACTTCGCGTTCTCTCAAGTTCATTATCAGTAGGGTTGTGGATAAAGATCTAAAATATCACAAACTACTGGTTAGTTTTATTTTATCAGATGCTAACCATCAACTTCATTCAAATATTTTCCCCTGTGTATCCTCTGTTAGAACGAGATACCAATACATCGAAATCCACACGCTCAAGCAAAGTTACAGAAGCCCTACAATACCTTAACTAGCAAAAATGCTATACGACGAACAGGTCTTAGGAGCTGGCCTAGTAAATGACCTAGATTCTTGAAAGTCCCGCTAACTAGTTGTTGAAGAGATTCTTATTTCATTCAAAAGCATTAAAAGCCATGGACATAAATCTTCCTTTTCACTCCGTTTATTATATTTAGACTGACCCCATTTGTCTGACGGTGACAATAAGAAGCCAAATATGAACTTAGTTACATGAGTTTACTTTATGAACTCCTTTACGCAGACAAAAAGGAGGGACGCAAATACAAAGCGACGGGAAAGAATGCGTGCCAACACCCAATACTACCTATCACAAGCGTTAACATAGCTCAAAATAGATAATACATAGCGTGACAGAGAGACATCGTATAAAGAACAAATGACAAACATATACGTGAGTACACACTGAGCTAATGAGCGCAGAAATATAAGGAAATGAAAGTAAGAGGCATATATGTGCAGAAGCTCACGAATTTACATGAAAACCATAGAATTATTACCGAAGTAAAAGTAAGTTAACAGTGACATGAATGTCCTAATAAGCAAAGTAATTTTGAAAGCTAGGATAAATCATGTGTGAAGTGGTACTGGGCATTATAGTAACACACACAGATCTGATCACACATGGTAACCCACTAATGATTGGTGAAATCAGCATGATCAACAGACCATTCAGGGACGGTAAAGCAGAAGGTCCATATAGTATTCCAGTTTACCCATTAAATTCAGACATCTAGGTATATGTGATAATGTTTCAAATTCTCTTCAGGAGGAGTTAGGGAAAAAACAGGTGCCAACAGATATAAAAGAGAGATTTCTCACAAAATTGTCGGAGAAAGTGTGGTGTTTATAAAAACTAATGATTCTTTTGCACTCAAAGCGTGCTTGGTTTCGAATTTCAAATGCAATACGATCGTATGTCCTTACCTATTTCTGTTTAACTTGAATTGTTCTATTTCGTGGATACCTCGATTGTATTGTAGCGGTAAATAAATCCCCAAAATAAATAGCTCTAAGTTTTCGACATTGGATGCTGACCATATGTTTTAGTGGACTCATCTAGCTGAAGGCGCTCGGCCATGCATCCGCACCAGATCACGTGTGGTAACGCCGTGCTCAACATCTACCGCAATCGCTAGCCAGATTAGATCAGAGAATTCTGATATATTGATAATCGCCAAATACACTCTTCCGATCTCCTTGACTCTGTCTTTTGATTTCTCTGGGTGGGAACGAAATACATTAGAAGGTGTTACTGGTAGAAGCGCTGTCAAACACTGAATACCTGTGACATCATCATTGGTGAGACCGACGTGATCTGGTACACCTAATTGCAAATGTGAGTCTGTTCCTTTTTGGGATCTTTATATATCACTGCCTTATTTTTTAATTTTTTAAACATTGTGATATTGTTTTCGCGTTTTTTCTTGGATATATATATTTTTTCCCCTTGTTCATTATCGTACTTCATACTTCACCATGACTGAAGAGACACCTAAAGTACTCAAGCTTAAGATTTTGTCCAGGCCTTGGTTTCAACACATGCCTTTCTGACCGGAGAAAAACGAAGCCTGGTTCTGCTAGGAAGAAGCCGACTTCCAAGAGCACGGAATGATGAAAACACGTGCACAATTCCTCGCAGTAGTCAAGAAAAAACCGCGCGAATTAAAAAGCTATGCAGGAGGAAATGCGAAGTGACGTGATGTGAGCAGGGGAGAGGAGAAGTGAATAGAGAAGAGGGCAATCTGAACACCGTTGTTCACAATGATTCCAGTATGACTGGCACAACCTGACAGTTGATCGGTCTGATGAACGCGACACTTATGATTGGTGAGAAAGCGATAGGTCACTCATTTCCAAACAAACCAATCACACTCGTATATGCTTGGAATAGGCATTGGTGGACTGTGGTGTTCACTCGTAGTCGGTTTGTTGATCGATATGGCGAAGATTCTGCTTGACTGAGTGTATGCATGTGTGTGCATGCATGCATACACGCATGCCTGCCTGCTTGCAATTATGTGTGTGAGTGTGTATATATTTGTGTGTGTGTTTGGTGTTTCGTGTGAAAGTGTTTCTAATGATAGTTGGTCATTATTGCATTGGTGAATCGAGTGGATTCGAGTGACGTTGTGAGTGGATTTTCTCAGTGGTATGCGAACTCCTCGTTGTAATTGTGCACATCTCAAATGCTGACGATGGACATATACACTTGATGTTCGAGTTGTACACCGTAGAGTGCATACTTATTGGGAGTTTGATGAGGTAGATGGTTTGTTTAGTGTTGTTCTGATGTGTTCTGCTTGACATAGTTTGCTTATGTGTTGTGATGAATGTGATTAATTTGTGTTTGTTGATGTTGATGTTGTTGTTGTTGTTGTTGGTGGTGGTGGTGGTGGTGGTGGTGATGGTTGTTGTTGTGGTTTTGGTGGTGTTTGTGAAGTTGATGCAGATGATGAGGATTAGGATTGTGCGTATGATTAGTATGATGAGTGTGAGGAGTATGAGGATGATGCTGTATATTAGTTGATGGATGATGTGATAGTGATGATGGTGATCGTAGCACCGCACGTCGGAGTGGCCGAGCGGTCTAAGGCGCCAGACTCAAGAGTGTTCTTCTGGGTGTTCTGGTCCACGATGTGGGCGTGGGTTCGAATCCCACCTCCGACACATACTTTCCACAACGAACAACACTGAATAAAACAACAACTCAGTCGACACCACAAACATCAACCAACAAACACAAACTGGGCCTCTCCTGTCTCTCTGTTCACCCACCTGACCAAAAACACACCGAGACACGTTCATCTGCACACATACCAACGTCTACAACTGTCACACCTCAATCCACAACATTGCAGCAACCACATACAGTCACGTAACCAATCGTGTATATTTGCATGTATGTATACGGATGCTTAGAAGCTTGTAAACATCGAGTCATCGGTGAATTTCACACACAACTTCTCACATTATCTCCTGAACTCTGGTGCAAATCATTCTCCACTTCACTCATCTCACTGACCGAATTCGTCCCATGTCTCGTCTTCCCAATACACTGTCAACTAGTTCTAACTACATTGCACACAACAACCGAAATCACATCACACCACATACACATACCCAGTCTTGTGTGCATTACGATCACAGACACGCACCCGACATTCACAGTCAAAACGCACACATAATCGACCGACGTTTCCAGTCCTCTCGATCAATACGTAGCAAAGTGAACTGCACAACACACACATCGATGAGATCAATATGGGAGTGGCGAGTTGGCGAGACCCATACAGACGAGAGAGTTGACGTGATCCACAACTGACTTGCCATCCACGTGTCGACGAAACCCACCGAATGCGGTGGATGAGATATAATCTGGTTTGATGAGGTTCCGTGCGACGAGCCAACATAGGGTGGGAGGGGATCAGTTAGGAGGAGATGCGAAGTGACGTGATGTGAGCAGGGGAGAGGAGAGGTGAATAGAGAAGAGGGCAATCTGAACACCGTTGTTCACAATGATTCCAGTATGACTGGCACAACCTGACAGTTGATCGGTCTGATGAACGCGACACTTATGATTGGTGAGAAAGCGATAGGTCACTCATTTCCAAACAAACCAATCACACTCGTATATGCTTGGAATAGGCATTGGTGGACTGTGGTGTTCACTCGTAGTCGGTTTGTTGATCGATATGGCGAAGATTCTGCTTGACTGAGTGTATGCATGTGTGTGCATGCATGCATACACGCATGCCTGCCTGCTTGCAATTATGTGTGTGAGTGTGTATATATTTGTGTGTGTGTTTGGTGTTTCGTGTGAAAGTGTTTCTAATGATAGTTGGTCATTATTGCATTGGTGAATCGAGTGGATTCGAGTGACGTTGTGAGTGGATTTTCTCAGTGGTATGCGAACTCCTCGTTGTAATTGTGCACATCTCAAATGCTGACGATGGACATACACACTTGATGTTCGAGTTGTACACCGTAGAGTGCATACTTATTGGGAGTTTGATGAGGTAGATGGTTTGTTTAGTGTTGTTCTGATGTGTTCTGCTTGACATAGTTTGCTTATGTGTTGTGATGAATGTGATTAATTTGTGTTTGTTGATGTTGATGTTGTTGTTGTTGTTGTTGGTGGTGGTGGTGGTGGTGGTGATGGTTGTTGTTGTGGTTTTGGTGGTGTTTGTGAAGTTGATGCAGATGATGAGGATTAGGATTGTGCGTATGATTAGTATGATGAGTGTGAGGAGTATGAGGATGATGCTGTATATTAGTTGATGGATGATGTGATAGTGATGATGGTGATCGTAGCACCGCACGTCGGAGTGGCCGAGCGGTCTAAGGCGCCAGACTCAAGAGTGTTCTTCTGGGTGTTCTGGTCCACGATGTGGGCGTGGGTTCGAATCCCACCTCCGACACATACTTTCCACAACGAACAACACTGAATAAAACAACAACTCAGTCGACACCACAAACATCAACCAACAAACACAAACTGGGCCTCTCCTGTCTCTCTGTTCACCCACCTGACCAAAAACACACCGAGACACGTTCATCTGCACACATACCAACGTCTACAACTGTCACACCTCAATCCACAACATTGCAGCAACCACATACAGTCACGTAACCAATCGTGTATATTTGCATGTATGTATACGGATGCTTAGAAGCTTGTAAACATCGAGTCATCGGTGAATTTCACACACAACTTCTCACATTATCTCCTGAACTCTGGTGCAAATCATTCTCCACTTCACTCATCTCACTGACCGAATTCGTCCCATGTCTCGTCTTCCCAATACACTGTCAACTAGTTCTAACTACATTGCACACAACAACCGAAATCACATCACACCACATACACATACCCAGTCTTGTGTGCATTACGATCACAGACACGCACCCGACATTCACAGTCAAAACGCACACATAATCGACCGACGTTTCCAGTCCTCTCGATCAATACGTAGCAAAGTGAACTGCACAACACACACATCGATGAGATCAATATGGGAGTGGCGAGTTGGCGAGACCCATACAGACGAGAGAGTTGACGTGATCCACAACTGACTTGCCATCCACGTGTCGACGAAACCCACCGAATGCGGTGGATGAGATATAATCTGGTTTGATGAGGTTCCGTGAGACGAGCCAACATAGGGTGGGAGGGGATCAGTTAGGAGGAGATGCGAAGTGACGTGATGTGAGCAGGGGAGAGGAGAGGTGAATAGAGAAGAGGGCAATCTGAACACCGTTGTTCACAATGATTCCAGTATGACTGGCACAACCTGACAGTTGATCGGTCTGATGAACGCGACACTTATGATTGGTGAGAAAGCGATAGGTCACTCATTTCCAAACAAACCAATCACACTCGTATATGCTTGGAATAGGCATTGGTGGACTGTGGTGTTCACTCGTAGTCGGTTTGTTGATCGATATGGCGAAGATTCTGCTTGACTGAGTGTATGCATGTGTGTGCATGCATGCATACACGCATGCCTGCCTGCTTGCAATTATGTGTGTGAGTGTGTATATATTTGTGTGTGTGTTTGGTGTTTCGTGTGAAAGTGTTTCTAATGATAGTTGGTCATTATTGCATTGGTGAATCGAGTGGATTCGAGTGACGTTGTGAGTGGATTTTCTCAGTGGTATGCGAACTCCTCGTTGTAATTGTGCACATCTCAAATGCTGACGATGGACATACACACTTGATGTTCGAGTTGTACACCGTAGAGTGCATACTTATTGGGAGTTTGATGAGGTAGATGGTTTGTTTAGTGTTGTTCTGATGTGTTCTGCTTGACATAGTTTGCTTATGTGTTGTGATGAATGTGATTAATTTGTGTTTGTTGATGTTGATGTTGTTGTTGTTGTTGTTTGGTGGTGGTGGTGGTGGTGGTGATGGTTGTTGTTGTGGTTTTGGTGGTGTTTGTGAAGTTGATGCAGATGATGAGGATTAGGATTGTGCGTATGATTAGTATGATGAGTGTGAGGAGTATGAGGATGATGCTGTATATTAGTTGATGGATGATGTGATAGTGATGATGGTGATCGTAGCACCGCACGTCGGAGTGGCCGAGCGGTCTAAGGCGCCAGACTCAAGAGTGTTCTTCTGGGTGTTCTGGTCCACGATGTGGGCGTGGGTTCGAATCCACCTCCGACACATACTTTCCACAACGAACAACACTGAATAAAACAACAACTCAGTCGACACCACAAACATCAACCAACAAACACAAACTGGGCCTCTCCTGTCTCTCTGTTCACCCACCTGACCAAAAACACACCGAGACACGTTCATCTGCACACATACCAACGTCTACAACTGTCACACCTCAATCCACAACATTGCAGCAACCACATACAGTCACGTAACCAATCGTGTATATTTGCATGTATGTATACGGATGCTTAGAAGCTTGTAAACATCGAGTCATCGGTGAATTTCACACACAACTTCTCACATTATCTCCTGAACTCTGGTGCAAATCATTCTCCACTTCACTCATCTCACTGACCGAATTCGTCCCATGTCTCGTCTTCCCAATACACTGTCAACTAGTTCTAACTACATTGCACACAACAACCGAAATCACATCACACCACATACACATACCCAGTCTTGTGTGCATTACGATCACAGACACGCACCCGACATTCACAGTCAAAACGCACACATAATCGACCGACGTTTCCAGTCCTCTCGATCAATACGTAGCAAAGTGAACTGCACAACACACACATCGATGAGATCAATATGGGAGTGGCGAGTTGGCGAGACCCATACAGACGAGAGAGTTGACGTGATCCACAACTGACTTGCCATCCACGTGTCGACGAAACCCACCGAATGCGGTGGATGAGATATAATCTGGTTTGATGAGGTTCCGTGAGACGAGCCAACATAGGGTGGGAGGGGATCAGTTAGGAGGAGATGCGAAGTGACGTGATGTGAGCAGGGGAGAGGAGAGGTGAATAGAGAAGAGGGCAATCTGAACACCGTTGTTCACAATGATTCCAGTATGACTGGCACAACCTGACAGTTGATCGGTCTGATGAACGCGACACTTATGATTGGTGAGAAAGCGATAGGTCACTCATTTCCAAACAAACCAATCACACTCGTATATGCTTGGAATAGGCATTGGTGGACTGTGGTGTTCACTCGTAGTCGGTTTGTTGATCGATATGGCGAAGATTCTGCTTGACTGAGTGTATGCATGTGTGTGCATGCATGCATACACGCATGCCTGCCTGCTTGCAATTATGTGTGTGAGTGTGTATATATTTGTGTGTGTGTTTGGTGTTTCGTGTGAAAGTGTTTCTAATGATAGTTGGTCATTATTGCATTGGTGAATCGAGTGGATTCGAGTGACGTTGTGAGTGGATTTTCTCAGTGGTATGCGAACTCCTCGTTGTAATTGTGCACATCTCAAATGCTGACGATGGACATACACACTTGATGTTCGAGTTGTACACCGTAGAGTGCATACTTATTGGGAGTTTGATGAGGTAGATGGTTTGTTTAGTGTTGTTCTGATGTGTTCTGCTTGACATAGTTTGCTTATGTGTTGTGATGAATGTGATTAATTTGTGTTTGTTGATGTTGATGTTGTTGTTGTTGTTGTTGTGGTGGTGGTGGTGGTGGTGGTGGTGATGGTTGTTGTTGTGGTTTTGGTGGTGTTTGTGAAGTTGATGCAGATGATGAGGATTAGGATTGTGCGTATGATTAGTATGATGAGTGTGAGGAGTATGAGGATGATGCTGTATATTAGTTGATGGATGATGTGATAGTGATGATGGTGATCGTAGCACCGCACGTCGGAGTGGCCGAGCGGTCTAAGGCGCCAGACTCAAGAGTGTTCTTCTGGGTGTTCTGGTCCACGATGTGGGCGTGGGTTCGAATCCCACCTCCGACACATACTTTCCACAACGAACAACACTGAATAAAACAACAACTCAGTCGACACCACAAACATCAACCAACAAACACAAACTGGGCCTCTCCTGTCTCTCTGTTCACCCACCTGACCAAAAACACACCGAGACACGTTCATCTGCACACATACCAACGTCTACAACTGTCACACCTCAATCCACAACATTGCAGCAACCACATACAGTCACGTAACCAATCGTGTATATTTGCATGTATGTATACGGATGCTTAGAAGCTTGTAAACATCGAGTCATCGGTGAATTTCACACACAACTTCTCACATTATCTCCTGAACTCTGGTGCAAATCATTCTCCACTTCACTCATCTCACTGACCGAATTCGTCCCATGTCTCGTCTTCCCAATACACTGTCAACTAGTTCTAACTACATTGCACACAACAACCGAAATCACATCACACCACATACACATACCCAGTCTTGTGTGCATTACGATCACAGACACGCACCCGACATTCACAGTCAAAACGCACACATAATCGACCGACGTTTCCAGTCCTCTCGATCAATACGTAGCAAAGTGAACTGCACAACACACACATCGATGAGATCAATATGGGAGTGGCGAGTTGGCGAGACCCATACAGACGAGAGAGTTGACGTGATCCACAACTGACTTGCCATCCACGTGTCGACGAAACCCACCGAATGCGGTGGATGAGATATAATCTGGTTTGATGAGGTTCCGTGAGACGAGCCAACATAGGGTGGGAGGGGATCAGTTAGGAGGAGATGCGAAGTGACGTGATGTGAGCAGGGGAGAGGAGAGGTGAATAGAGAAGAGGGCAATCTGAACACCGTTGTTCACAATGATTCCAGTATGACTGGCACAACCTGACAGTTGATCGGTCTGATGAACGCGACACTTATGATTGGTGAGAAAGCGATAGGTCACTCATTTCCAAACAAACCAATCACACTCGTATATGCTTGGAATAGGCATTGGTGGACTGTGGTGTTCACTCGTAGTCGGTTTGTTGATCGATATGGCGAAGATTCTGCTTGACTGAGTGTATGCATGTGTGTGCATGCATGCATACACGCATGCCTGCCTGCTTGCAATTATGTGTGTGAGTGTGTATATATTTGTGTGTGTGTTTGGTGTTTCGTGTGAAAGTGTTTCTAATGATAGTTGGTCATTATTGCATTGGTGAATCGAGTGGATTCGAGTGACGTTGTGAGTGGATTTTCTCAGTGGTATGCGAACTCCTCGTTGTAATTGTGCACATCTCAAATGCTGACGATGGACATACACACTTGATGTTCGAGTTGTACACCGTAGAGTGCATACTTATTGGGAGTTTGATGAGGTAGATGGTTTGTTTAGTGTTGTTCTGATGTGTTCTGCTTGACATAGTTTGCTTATGTGTTGTGATGAATGTGATTAATTTGTGTTTGTTGATGTTGATGTTGTTGTTGTTGTTGGTGGTGGTGGTGGTGGTGGTGATGGTTGTTGTTGTGGTTTTGGTGGTGTTTGTGAAGTTGATGCAGATGATGAGGATTAGGATTGTGCGTATGATTAGTATGATGAGTGTGAGGAGTATGAGGATGATGCTGTATATTAGTTGATGGATGATGTGATAGTGATGATGGTGATCGTAGCACCGCACGTCGGAGTGGCCGAGCGGTCTAAGGCGCCAGACTCAAGAGTGTTCTTCTGGGTGTTCTGGTCCACGATGTGGGCGTGGGTTCGAATCCCACCTCCGACACATACTTTCCACAACGAACAACACTGAATAAAACAACAACTCAGTCGACACCACAAACATCAACCAACAAACACAAACTGGGCCTCTCCTGTCTCTCTGTTCACCCACCTGACCAAAAACACACCGAGACACGTTCATCTGCACACATACCAACGTCTACAACTGTCACACCTCAATCCACAACATTGCAGCAACCACATACAGTCACGTAACCAATCGTGTATATTTGCATGTATGTATACGGATGCTTAGAAGCTTGTAAACATCGAGTCATCGGTGAATTTCACACACAACTTCTCACATTATCTCCTGAACTCTGGTGCAAATCATTCTCCACTTCACTCATCTCACTGACCGAATTCGTCCCATGTCTCGTCTTCCCAATACACTGTCAACTAGTTCTAACTACATTGCACACAACAACCGAAATCACATCACACCACATACACATACCCAGTCTTGTGTGCATTACGATCACAGACACGCACCCGACATTCACAGTCAAAACGCACACATAATCGACCGACGTTTCCAGTCCTCTCGATCAATACGTAGCAAAGTGAACTGCACAACACACACATCGATGAGATCAATATGGGAGTGGCGAGTTGGCGAGACCCATACAGACGAGAGAGTTGACGTGATCCACAACTGACTTGCCATCCACGTGTCGACGAAACCCACCGAATGCGGTGGATGAGATATAATCTGGTTTGATGAGGTTCCGTGCGACGAGTCAACATAGGGTGGGAGGGGATCAGTTAGGAGGAGATGCGAAGTGACGTGATGTGAGCAGGGGAGAGGAGAGGTGAATAGAGAAGAGGGCAATCTGAACACCGTTGTTCACAATGATTCCAGTATGACTGGCACAACCTGACAGTTGATCGGTCTGATGAACGCGACACTTATGATTGGTGAGAAAGCGATAGGTCACTCATTTCCAAACAAACCAATCACACTCGTATATGCTTGGAATAGGCATTGGTGGACTGTGGTGTTCACTCGTAGTCGGTTTGTTGATCGATATGGCGAAGATTCTGCTTGACTGAGTGTATGCATGTGTGTGCATGCATGCATACACGCATGCCTGCCTGCTTGCAATTATGTGTGTGAGTGTGTATATATTTGTGTGTGTGTTTGGTGTTTCGTGTGAATGTGTTTCTGATGATAGTTGGTCATTATTGCATTGGTGAATCGAGTGGATTCGAGTGACGTTGTGAGTGGATTTTCTCAGTGGTATGCGAACTCCTCGTTGTAATTGTGCACATCTCAAATGCTGACGATGGACATACACACTTGATGTTCGAGTTGTACACCGTAGAGTGCATACTTATTGGGAGTTTGATGAGGTAGATGGTTTGTTTAGTGTTGTTCTGATGTGTTCTGCTTGACATAGTTTGCTTATGTGTTGTGATGAATGTGATTAATTTGTGTTTGTTGATGTTGATGTTGTTGTTGTTGGTGGTGGTGGTGGTGGTGGTGGTGATGGTGGTTGTTGTTGTGGTTTTGGTGGTGTTTGTGAAGTTGATGCAGATGATGAGGATTAGGATTGTGCGTATGATTAGTATGATGAGTGTGAGGAGTATGAGGATGATGCTGTATATTAGTTGATGGATGATGTGATAGTGATGATGGTGATCGTAGCACCGCACGTCGGAGTGGCCGAGCGGTCTAAGGCGCCAGACTCAAGAGTGTTCTTCTGGGTGTTCTGGTCCACGATGTGGGCGTGGGTTCGAATCCCACCTCCGACACATACTTTCCACAACGAACAACACTGAATAAAACAACAACTCAGTCGACACCACAAACATCAACCAACAAACACAAACTGGGCCTCTCCTGTCTCTCTGTTCACCCACCTGACCAAAAACACACCGAGACACGTTCATCTGCACACATACCAACGTCTACAACTGTCACACCTCAATCCACAACATTGCAGCAACCACATACAGTCACGTAACCAATCGTGTATATTTGCATGTATGTATACGGATGCTTAGAAGCTTGTAAACATCGAGTCATCGGTGAATTTCACACACAACTTCTCACATTATCTCCTGAACTCTGGTGCAAATCATTCTCCACTTCACTCATCTCACTGACCGAATTCGTCCCATGTCTCGTCTTCCCAATACACTGTCAACTAGTTCTAACTACATTGCACACAACAACCGAAATCACATCACACCACATACACATACCCAGTCTTGTGTGCATTACGATCACAGACACGCACCCGACATTCACAGTCAAAACGCACACATAATCGACCGACGTTTCCAGTCCTCTCGATCAATACGTAGCAAAGTGAACTGCACAACACACACATCGATGAGATCAATATGGGAGTGGCGAGTTGGCGAGACCCATACAGACGAGAGAGTTGACGTGATCCACAACTGACTTGCCATCCACGTGTCGACGAAACCCACCGAATGCGGTGGATGAGATATAATCTGGTTTGATGAGGTTCCGTGAGACGAGCCAACATAGGGTGGGAGGGGATCAGTTAGGAGGAGATGCGAAGTGACGTGATGTGAGCAGGGGAGAGGAGAGGTGAATAGAGAAGAGGGCAATCTGAACACCGTTGTTCACAATGATTCCAGTATGACTGGCACAACCTGACAGTTGATCGGTCTGATGAACGCGACACTTATGATTGGTGAGAAAGCGATAGGTCACTCATTTCCAAACAAACCAATCACACTCGTATATGCTTGGAATAGGCATTGGTGGACTGTGGTGTTCACTCGTAGTCGGTTTGTTGATCGATATGGCGAAGATTCTGCTTGACTGAGTGTATGCATGTGTGTGCATGCATGCATACACGCATGCCTGCCTGCTTGCAATTATGTGTGTGAGTGTGTATATATTTGTGTGTGTGTTTGGTGTTTCGTGTGAAAGTGTTTCTAATGATAGTTGGTCATTATTGCATTGGTGAATCGAGTGGATTCGAGTGACGTTGTGAGTGGATTTTCTCAGTGGTATGCGAACTCCTCGTTGTAATTGTGCACATCTCAAATGCTGACGATGGACATACACACTTGATGTTCGAGTTGTACACCGTAGAGTGCATACTTATTGGGAGTTTGATGAGGTAGATGGTTTGTTTAGTGTTGTTCTGATGTGTTCTGCTTGACATAGTTTGCTTATGTGTTGTGATGAATGTGATTAATTTGTGTTTGTTGATGTTGTTGTTGTTGTTGTTGTTGGTGGTGGTGGTGGTGGTGGTGATGGTTGTTGTTGTGGTTTTGGTGGTGTTTGTGAAGTTGATGCAGATGATGAGGATTAGGATTGTGCGTATGATTAGTATGATGAGTGTGAGGAGTATGAGGATGATGCTGTATATTAGTTGATGGATGATGTGATAGTGATGATGGTGATCGTAGCACCGCACGTCGGAGTGGCCGAGCGGTCTAAGGCGCCAGACTCAAGAGTGTTCTTCTGGGTGTTCTGGTCCACGATGTGGGCGTGGGTTCGAATCCCACCTCCGACACATACTTTCCACAACGAACAACACTGAATAAAACAACAACTCAGTCGACACCACAAACATCAACCAACAAACACAAACTGGGCCTCTCCTGTCTCTCTGTTCACCCACCTGACCAAAAACACACCGAGACACGTTCATCTGCACACATACCAACGTCTACAACTGTCACACCTCAATCCACAACATTGCAGCAACCACATACAGTCACGTAACCAATCGTGTATATTTGCATGTATGTATACGGATGCTTAGAAGCTTGTAAACATCGAGTCATCGGTGAATTTCACACACAACTTCTCACATTATCTCCTGAACTCTGGTGCAAATCATTCTCCACTTCACTCATCTCACTGACCGAATTCGTCCCATGTCTCGTCTTCCCAATACACTGTCAACTAGTTCTAACTACATTGCACACAACAACCGAAATCACATCACACCACATACACATACCCAGTCTTGTGTGCATTACGATCACAGACACGCACCCGACATTCACAGTCAAAACGCACACATAATCGACCGACGTTTCCAGTCCTCTCGATCAATACGTAGCAAAGTGAACTGCACAACACACACATCGATGAGATCAATATGGGAGTGGCGAGTTGGCGAGACCCATACAGACGAGAGAGTTGACGTGATCCACAACTGACTTGCCATCCACGTGTCGACGAAACCCACCGAATGCGGTGGATGAGATATAATCTGGTTTGATGAGGTTCCGTGAGACGAGCCAACATAGGGTGGGAGGATCAGTTAGGAGGAGATGCGAAGTGACGTGATGTGAGCAGGGGAGAGGAGAGGTGAATAGAGAAGAGGGCAATCTGAACACCGTTGTTCACAATGATTCCAGTATGACTGGCACAACCTGACAGTTGATCGGTCTGATGAACGCGACACTTATGATTGGTGAGAAAGCGATAGGTCACTCATTTCCAAACAAACCAATCACACTCGTATATGCTTGGAATAGGCATTGGTGGACTGTGGTGTTCACTCGTAGTCGGTTTGTTGATCGATATGGCGAAGATTCTGCTTGACTGAGTGTATGCATGTGTGTGCATGCATGCATACACGCATGCCTGCCTGCTTGCAATTATGTGTGTGAGTGTGTATATATTTGTGTGTGTGTTTGGTGTTTCGTGTGAAAGTGTTTCTAATGATAGTTGGTCATTATTGCATTGGTGAATCGAGTGGATTCGAGTGACGTTGTGAGTGGATTTTCTCAGTGGTATGCGAACTCCTCGTTGTAATTGTGCACATCTCAAATGCTGACGATGGACATACACACTTGATGTTCGAGTTGTACACCGTAGAGTGCATACTTATTGGGAGTTTGATGAGGTAGATGGTTTGTTTAGTGTTGTTCTGATGTGTTCTGCTTGACATAGTTTGCTTATGTGTTGTGATGAATGTGATTAATTTGTGTTTGTTGATGTTGATGTTGTTGTTGTTGTTGTTGGTGGTGGTGGTGGTGGTGGTGATGGTTGTTGTTGTGGTTTTGGTGGTGTTTGTGAAGTTGATGCAGATGATGAGGATTAGGATTGTGCGTATGATTAGTATGATGAGTGTGAGGAGTATGAGGATGATGCTGTATATTAGTTGATGGATGATGTGATAGTGATGATGGTGATCGTAGCACCGCACGTCGGAGTGGCCGAGCGGTCTAAGGCGCCAGACTCAAGAGTGTTCTTCTGGGTGTTCTGGTCCACGATGTGGGCGTGGGTTCGAATCCACCTCCGACACACACTTTCCACAACGAACAACACTGAATAAAACAACAACTCAGTCGACACCACAAACATCAACCAACAAACACAAACTGGGCCTCTCCTGTCTCTCTGTTCACCCACCTGACCAAAAACACACCGAGACACGTTCATCTGCACACATACCAACGTCTACAACTGTCACACCTCAATCCACAACATTGCAGCAACCACATACAGTCACGTAACCAATCGTGTATATTTGCATGTATGTATACGGATGCTTAGAAGCTTGTAAACATCGAGTCATCGGTGAATTTCACACACAACTTCTCACATTATCTCCTGAACTCTGGTGCAAATCATTCTCCACTTCACTCATCTCACTGACCGAATTCGTCCCATGTCTCGTCTTCCCAATACACTGTCAACTAGTTCTAACTACATTGCACACAACAACCGAAATCACATCACACCACATACACATACCCAGTCTTGTGTGCATTACGATCACAGACACGCACCCGACATTCACAGTCAAAACGCACACATAATCGACCGACGTTTCCAGTCCTCTCGATCAATACGTAGCAAAGTGAACTGCACAACACACACATCGATGAGATCAATATGGGAGTGGCGAGTTGGCGAGACCCATACAGACGAGAGAGTTGACGTGATCCACAACTGACTTGCCATCCACGTGTCGACGAAACCCACCGAATGCGGTGGATGAGATATAATCTGGTTTGATGAGGTTCCGTGAGACGAGCCAACATAGGGTGGGAGGGGATCAGTTAGGAGGAGATGCGAAGTGACGTGATGTGAGCAGGGGAGAGGAGAGGTGAATAGAGAAGAGGGCAATCTGAACACCGTTGTTCACAATGATTCCAGTATGACTGGCACAACCTGACAGTTGATCGGTCTGATGAACGCGACACTTATGATTGGTGAGAAAGCGATAGGTCACTCATTTCCAAACAAACCAATCACACTCGTATATGCTTGGAATAGGCATTGGTGGACTGTGGTGTTCACTCGTAGTCGGTTTGTTGATCGATATGGCGAAGATTCTGCTTGACTGAGTGTATGCATGTGTGTGCATGCATGCATACACGCATGCCTGCCTGCTTGCAATTATGTGTGTGAGTGTGTATATATTTGTGTGTGTGTTTGGTGTTTCGTGTGAAAGTGTTTCTAATGATAGTTGGTCATTATTGCATTGGTGAATCGAGTGGATTCGAGTGACGTTGTGAGTGGATTTTCTCAGTGGTATGCGAACTCCTCGTTGTAATTGTGCACATCTCAAATGCTGACGATGGACATACACACTTGATGTTCGAGTTGTACACCGTAGAGTGCATACTTATTGGGAGTTTGATGAGGTAGATGGTTTGTTTAGTGTTGTTCTGATGTGTTCTGCTTGACATAGTTTGCTTATGTGTTGTGATGAATGTGATTAATTTGTGTTTGTTGATGTTGATGTTGTTGTTGTTGTTGGTGGTGGTGGTGGTGGTGGTGATGGTTGTTGTTGTGGTTTTGGTGGTGTTTGTGAAGTTGATGCAGATGATGAGGATTAGGATTGTGCGTATGATTAGTATGATGAGTGTGAGGAGTATGAGGATGATGCTGTATATTAGTTGATGGATGATGTGATAGTGATGATGGTGATCGTAGCACCGCACGTCGGAGTGGCCGAGCGGTCTAAGGCGCCAGACTCAAGAGTGTTCTTCTGGGTGTTCTGGTCCACGATGTGGGCGTGGGTTCGAATCCCACCTCCGACACATACTTTCCACAACGAACAACACTGAATAAAACAACAACTCAGTCGACACCACAAACATCAACCAACAAACACAAACTGGGCCTCTCCTGTCTCTCTGTTCACCCACCTGACCAAAAACACACCGAGACACGTTCATCTGCACACATACCAACGTCTACAACTGTCACACCTCAATCCACAACATTGCAGCAACCACATACAGTCACGTAACCAATCGTGTATATTTGCATGTATGTATACGGATGCTTAGAAGCTTGTAAACATCGAGTCATCGGTGAATTTCACACACAACTTCTCACATTATCTCCTGAACTCTGGTGCAAATCATTCTCCACTTCACTCATCTCACTGACCGAATTCGTCCCATGTCTCGTCTTCCCAATACACTGTCAACTAGTTCTAACTACATTGCACACAACAACCGAAATCACATCACACCACATACACATACCCAGTCTTGTGTGCATTACGATCACAGACACGCACCCGACATTCACAGTCAAAACGCACACATAATCGACCGACGTTTCCAGTCCTCTCGATCAATACGTAGCAAAGTGAACTGCACAACACACACATCGATGAGATCAATATGGGAGTGGCGAGTTGGCGAGACCCATACAGACGAGAGAGTTGACGTGATCCACAACTGACTTGCCATCCACGTGTCGACGAAACCCACCGAATGCGGTGGATGAGATATAATCTGGTTTGATGAGGTTCCGTGAGACGAGCCAACATAGGGTGGGAGGGGATCAGTTAGGAGGAGATGCGAAGTGACGTGATGTGAGCAGGGGAGAGGAGAGGTGAATAGAGAAGAGGGCAATCTGAACACCGTTGTTCACAATGATTCCAGTATGACTGGCACAACCTGACAGTTGATCGGTCTGATGAACGCGACACTTATGATTGGTGAGAAAGCGATAGGTCACTCATTTCCAAACAAACCAATCACACTCGTATATGCTTGGAATAGGCATTGGTGGACTGTGGTGTTCACTCGTAGTCGGTTTGTTGATCGATATGGCGAAGATTCTGCTTGACTGAGTGTATGCATGTGTGTGCATGCATGCATACACGCATGCCTGCCTGCTTGCAATTATGTGTGTGAGTGTGTATATATTTGTGTGTGTGTTTGGTGTTTCGTGTGAAAGTGTTTCTAATGATAGTTGGTCATTATTGCATTGGTGAATCGAGTGGATTCGAGTGACGTTGTGAGTGGATTTTCTCAGTGGTATGCGAACTCCTCGTTGTAATTGTGCACATCTCAAATGCTGACGATGGACATACACACTTGATGTTCGAGTTGTACACCGTAGAGTGCATACTTATTGGGAGTTTGATGAGGTAGATGGTTTGTTTAGTGTTGTTCTGATGTGTTCTGCTTGACATAGTTTGCTTATGTGTTGTGATGAATGTGATTAATTTGTGTTTGTTGATGTTGATGTTGTTGTTGTTGTTGTTGGTGGTGGTGCTGGTGATGGTTGGTTGTTGTTGTGGTTTTGGTGGTGTTTGTGAAGTTGATGCAGATGATGAGGATTAGGATTGTGCGTATGATTAGTATGATGAGTGTGAGGAGTATGAGGATGATGCTGTATATTAGTTGATGGATGATGTGATAGTGATGATGGTGATCGTAGCACCGCACGTCGGAGTGGCCGAGCGGTCTAAGGCGCCAGACTCAAGAGTGTTCTTCTGGGTGTTCTGGTCCACGATGTGGGCGTGGGTTCGAATCCCACCTCCGACACATACTTTCCACAACGAACAACACTGAATAAAACAACAACTCAGTCGACACCACAAACATCAACCAACAAACACAAACTGGGCCTCTCCTGTCTCTCTGTTCACCCACCTGACCAAAAACACACCGAGACACGTTCATCTGCACACATACCAACGTCTACAACTGTCACACCTCAATCCACAACATTGCAGCAACCACATACAGTCACGTAACCAATCGTGTATATTTGCATGTATGTATACGGATGCTTAGAAGCTTGTAAACATCGAGTCATCGGTGAATTTCACACACAACTTCTCACATTATCTCCTGAACTCTGGTGCAAATCATTCTCCACTTCACTCATCTCACTGACCGAATTCGTCCCATGTCTCGTCTTCCCAATACACTGTCAACTAGTTCTAACTACATTGCACACAACAACCGAAATCACATCACACCACATACACATACCCAGTCTTGTGTGCATTACGATCACAGACACGCACCCGACATTCACAGTCAAAACGCACACATAATCGACCGACGTTTCCAGTCCTCTCGATCAATACGTAGCAAAGTGAACTGCACAACACACACATCGATGAGATCAATATGGGAGTGGCGAGTTGGCGAGACCCATACAGACGAGAGAGTTGACGTGATCCACAACTGACTTGCCATCCACGTGTCGACGAAACCCACCGAATGCGGTGGATGAGATATAATCTGGTTTGATGAGGTTCCGTGAGACGAGCCAACATAGGGTGGGAGGGGATCAGTTAGGAGGAGATGCGAAGTGACGTGATGTGAGCAGGGGAGAGGAGAGGTGAATAGAGAAGAGGGCAATCTGAACACCGTTGTTCACAATGATTCCAGTATGACTGGCACAACCTGACAGTTGATCGGTCTGATGAACGCGACACTTATGATTGGTGAGAAAGCGATAGGTCACTCATTTCCAAACAAACCAATCACACTCGTATATGCTTGGAATAGGCATTGGTGGACTGTGGTGTTCACTCGTAGTCGGTTTGTTGATCGATATGGCGAAGATTCTGCTTGACTGAGTGTATGCATGTGTGTGCATGCATGCATACACGCATGCCTGCCTGCTTGCAATTATGTGTGTGAGTGTGTATATATTTGTGTGTGTGTTTGGTGTTTCGTGTGAAAGTGTTTCTAATGATAGTTGGTCATTATTGCATTGGTGAATCGAGTGGATTCGAGTGACGTTGTGAGTGGATTTTCTCAGTGGTATGCGAACTCCTCGTTGTAATTGTGCACATCTCAAATGCTGACGATGGACATACACACTTGATGTTCGAGTTGTACACCGTAGAGTGCATACTTATTGGGAGTTTGATGAGGTAGATGGTTTGTTTAGTGTTGTTCTGATGTGTTCTGCTTGACATAGTTTGCTTATGTGTTGTGATGAATGTGATTAATTTGTGTTTGTTGATGTTGATGTTGTTGTTGTTGTTGGTGGTGGTGGTGGTGGTGGTGATGGTTGTTGTTGTGGTTTTGGTGGTGTTTGTGAAGTTGATGCAGATGATGAGGATTAGGATTGTGCGTATGATTAGTATGATGAGTGTGAGGAGTATGAGGATGATGCTGTATATTAGTTGATGGATGATGTGATAGTGATGATGGTGATCGTAGCACCGCACGTCGGAGTGGCCGAGCGGTCTAAGGCGCCAGACTCAAGAGTGTTCTTCTGGGTGTTCTGGTCCACGATGTGGGCGTGGGTTCGAATCCCACCTCCGACACATACTTTCCACAACGAACAACACTGAATAAAACAACAACTCAGTCGACACCACAAACATCAACCAACAAACACAAACTGGGCCTCTCCTGTCTCTCTGTTCACCCACCTGACCAAAAACACACCGAGACACGTTCATCTGCACACATACCAACGTCTACAACTGTCACACCTCAATCCACAACATTGCAGCAACCACATACAGTCACGTAACCAATCGTGTATATTTGCATGTATGTATACGGATGCTTAGAAGCTTGTAAACATCGAGTCATCGGTGAATTTCACACACAACTTCTCACATTATCTCCTGAACTCTGGTGCAAATCATTCTCCACTTCACTCATCTCACTGACCGAATTCGTCCCATGTCTCGTCTTCCCAATACACTGTCAACTAGTTCTAACTACATTGCACACAACAACCGAAATCACATCACACCACATACACATACCCAGTCTTGTGTGCATTACGATCACAGACACGCACCCGACATTCACAGTCAAAACGCACACATAATCGACCGACGTTTCCAGTCCTCTCGATCAATACGTAGCAAAGTGAACTGCACAACACACACATCGATGAGATCAATATGGGAGTGGCGAGTTGGCGAGACCCATACAGACGAGAGAGTTGACGTGATCCACAACTGACTTGCCATCCACGTGTCGACGAAACCCACCGAATGCGGTGGATGAGATATAATCTGGTTTGATGAGGTTCCGTGAGACGAGCCAACATAGGGTGGGAGGGGATCAGTTAGGAGGAGATGCGAAGTGACGTGATGTGAGCAGGGGAGAGGAGAGGTGAATAGAGAAGAGGGCAATCTGAACACCGTTGTTCACAATGATTCCAGTATGACTGGCACAACCTGACAGTTGATCGGTCTGATGAACGCGACACTTATGATTGGTGAGAAAGCGATAGGTCACTCATTTCCAAACAAACCAATCACACTCGTATATGCTTGGAATAGGCATTGGTGGACTGTGGTGTTCACTCGTAGTCGGTTTGTTGATCGATATGGCGAAGATTCTGCTTGACTGAGTGTATGCATGTGTGTGCATGCATGCATACACGCATGCCTGCCTGCTTGCAATTATGTGTGTGAGTGTGTATATATTTGTGTGTGTGTTTGGTGTTTCGTGTGAAAGTGTTTCTAATGATAGTTGGTCATTATTGCATTGGTGAATCGAGTGGATTCGAGTGACGTTGTGAGTGGATTTTCTCAGTGGTATGCGAACTCCTCGTTGTAATTGTGCACATCTCAAATGCTGACGATGGACATACACACTTGATGTTCGAGTTGTACACCGTAGAGTGCATACTTATTGGGAGTTTGATGAGGTAGATGGTTTGTTTAGTGTTGTTCTGATGTGTTCTGCTTGACATAGTTTGCTTATGTGTTGTGATGAATGTGATTAATTTGTGTTTGTTGATGTTGATGTTGTTGTTGTGTGGTGGTGGTGGTGGTGGTGGTGATGGTTGTTGTTGTGGTTTTGGTGGTGTTTGTGAAGTTGATGCAGATGATGAGGATTAGGATTGTGCGTATGATTAGTATGATGAGTGTGAGGAGTATGAGGATGATGCTGTATATTAGTTGATGGATGATGTGATAGTGATGATGGTGATCGTAGCACCGCACGTCGGAGTGGCCGAGCGGTCTAAGGCGCCAGACTCAAGAGTGTTCTTCTGGGTGTTCTGGT